>NC_043000.1:135768281-135833281 GCF_006345805.1 Octopus sinensis
TATATATATATATAGATATATTACTAAATACCATATATATATATAGATAGATATAGATATATTACTAAATACCAACAATATAGTTAATATCGTCCACGTGCACAACTTCACCTTTCGGTGTCTATTATGCACACACATACACACACACACACACATGCACACACACACACACACCACACACACACACACACACACACACACACACACACACACACAAGGCATACGCACAAATCGTTTCGTCTTACGTAGGCACCAACCCTCTAACATTAGCAAACTTTAAAAAAAACCTCAAAATTACGAATTCTATTTTTTTACTCATGTATTACATGTTAAATCAAAACCTTCGCTCACTTTATTGTTGAGTAATGATCAAATCAATACTATAACACAATGCTTCTCATTACATAAAAATTAGTTATCTTTCTGTCACCCTTTAGCATTATATAATATTTTAAAGATAAATATGAAAGTTTTGTTTGAAATTGCTTAGTGTTTTGTCATCATTCATTGTTTCTTATTTCTTTAAATATCAACATCAAAATATATAAATTTTAATATATTGAATTTCTGATATAAAATATTTCACCATATATTACACATTAACTGAAGAATTCTCCCTTCCATTCGTTTCTCATTCTTTATCATTAATAACAAATGTGTTTTTTTCATCATACTTTATCTCTTTAATATGAGAAGATATTTTTGGAAAAATTTTGAATGCTGGTTACAATTATTTCCTCTTGAATTGCATGTCAACTTGAGACTTCTTCCTATCTAAATTGCCCAATAATTATCGACTTAAGCACATCGTTATGATGCTCAAAATGGGCTTTATCATAGACCATTCCTTTTAACATCAGACAATTCTTAAACAGTCGAAATTCTGCCCAAAAATTCTTCGTTAATTTAATAACCGTTAAATTCACATCTATCATCTATCTATCTATCTATCTATCTATATATCTATCTATCTATCTATCTATCTATCTATCTATCTATCTATCTATCTATCTATCTATCTATCTATCTATCTATCTATCTATCTGTCTATCTATCTCTATCTATCTATCTATCTATCTATCTATCTATCTATCTATCTATCTATCTATCTATCTATCTATCTATCTATCTATCTATCTATCTATCCATAAACACACGAATACGCCTGTATATATATATATATATATATATATATATATATATATATATATATATATATATATATATATATATATATATATTCATCCCGCCATGTTCAGCTATATATGTGGATATATGTAAATATATGTTATGTCATAGTTTGTGCCTGTGGGTATGCACTGATAGTAGTAGCAGTGATACAAGCAATTGAGTTTGTTTTACTAGTAATAATGTCGATGGGGACAGTGCTTTGGTGATATTATTTAAATGGTGTTTCTGTTCAGTTATAGCTCTCGGATAAACGTCATAATGATAACCGTGGGTTATAAAATTGTCCCTGGGATATATGATGTTGCCAAGATAAGATTTACATCGTTTCAGTATTAAATTACACTAAAACTATATATGAAATTGTATTAAATATGAAAATATCTGCGTTCTTCTGTTCTTATTTTTCCCTTTTCTCCCTTTTCTTCCCCATTTCGTTCGTTATTTCTTACTCGTAATTTTTTAAAATACGTTATTTCTTACGCGGTGTTTATTAAAATACACGAAGGAGGTGTTGCCTTCGTGTATTTTAATAAACTTCGCACATAAATTCTGGAGAAACAATCAAATTTTGTCTGAAACAGCAACAATATCTGATATAACAATAACTTCGAAAGTATTCCTGAAAAAAACTAAAACTAAAAATTTGCAGCAATGATAAAAATTCAAACAATTTCTGTTTAAAGTAAGAAATATTGAAGGCGTTGATGACATCTCGAAAAATGTAAATTAAACCAGTAGAATAATTTGTTGCTTAGTTTCAGTGAAAGAAAGTTCAAGCAAACGTACAATAAAGAAAGCTTTACATATTTGTGTTTACTTTCTGGATCTGGAAGAAAGAGCAGTGTTCATGGCTTTCGCATGTACATCTCGAGAGGTGAGACTGATACCATTAATGCTCCTTTGTAAGCCAATACTCGCGGGAAAGACATGAGCAGAGAAGAACATTCAGAGGACGACATCATGCAAGGAATGGATTAGCTGTCGTGATTAGTGCGGGGCCTGGAGTGCTGGCCACAAGGTTAATGAAAGGAGTGGAGACGAGTGGATCGAGAATGTCTGAATAGAGATAGCTTCAGACCAAACAGTAACGAAGATCAGTGTTCATTGTAGTTGTGAAATAAAAAGTAGAGAAAGAAGAGACAGCACACCAGTAGGATATGTCTGTGAATAAATTGCTGCCAAATTTGGGTGGTTCTGACCATTCTGAAATTTGGTGTACCTAGGACTATATTATCCCACATGAATTCTTGTTTATGAAAGCAGAGTTTGGTTGCATGTAAATGTAGATGCCATTTTTTTTCAAGATGGACGAATACATTGAGGTTACCTTTTCGAATAGCGTAATTCTTTTTCTGGAAGCTATAAGTCAACAAGCACAGATTGAAAATCGGGATTTAGAAAAATTAAGGTCTTGATTTTAATAACTTTAATTTAAATTAGACAAAAGCGCTTAGCATTCTTTAATTAATAAACTTTGACGTAATTATTACATTATTAGTGCAGTGCATTTTTTAAAATTTGCCCTCAAATAATACAAATCATATTAAGTTCTTATAGTTTTAATTCAATCATTATATTTTTAAATATTTTATTTTGTTACACAGTTGTTGTTTAACTTAATTCAACCCTTATGATCAAAAGCATTCCATCTACAAACTTATTGGCTTCTTCCTTATATACAAGAAAAGCCAAACCACATCCAACAAGTCCTTTTTTATTAAGGTGGCATGGTGAAACTTGAGAGAGATTTGTTATTATTACTAGCACGCCGAGCGACAATGTGGAAGCTTCTGGAAGTGGTTGAGCAGTGAGTATGTAAAAAATGGCAACTACCGAAATGTCTTTCCTCATATTTAAGCTCAAGTAGAGAGAATAACAGGGGAGAATAACAGCTAAATGCTTTGTGGTACTTAATTACTTTCATATATGTATGTCATTGGTGCACTAGTATAGATAATTCAATCATCTGCAACTTCCTGCATCTAAAATTAGTTGTTGCCGTAGCTGATGTTACTATATAGCTTAGCTTGGGTCGTATTCACAGCCCCACGAACGTAGGCCGTTGGTTGAACAACTAGAATTAGTCCACAGATTCAAAACTCCACACATGCAATTTCTCCATTCAGACATTCACATGTTAATTGTATGTAGCACGGTGTGACAGTCTGGACATGATGCATTTACTGCACATTTCAGTTAGTTTCTGCATATCCGTAATTTGTTGTGTCAAAGTTGATTATTAAATAAGAAAACAAACACTATTCTAATTACTTAATAAAAAAAAACAATGATATTTCGTAGAACGATTGTTGTATTCATTGAACCTGGTGATAGCCATTGAACTCATAAACAAATTTAAACTTCTATAGAAGTGATTATTGTGATAAGGTTACGTTTTCTAGTTAATGCTGCTTTATTTAATTTAATTACCATCATTGAAAAGAAAAATTTCAGGAACATTTCGCAATCTTATTATAATTATAAACTGATAGTTTTCTGTCTCAAAAAGAAATCAGGTTTATTTTAATTTCAACATGAGAAGTGAATGGAACAAAATAAAATAAAATAATGACAAGTTAAAGATAAATGTTCCTCTAAAGTTTGGTTAACAACAGCAAGTTGTAAGCCTATCTATATCTTCCTATTGAGCTTCGCAACCGAGCTCACGAATTTGGCAGCTAGACGCCTGCTCGAGGTTACCATAAATTCTTTATTGGAGAATTGCACAAATTCTATTGCCCAAAGTGTCATGTTTATTATCAGGTAGTTGTCAAATGATGTACCCAAGACAATGCAGCCGTTTTGTCATGATTTTCTTTGACAGCAGAATCACCAATGAATCTGTCGTACAAATGGTTATTGTTGATTATGTAATCGCAATGTTCTATACAATAAACTTGAGTAGCAGTCATCTAATTGCTTATTTGACTGCAGTTGCATTAGTTATATATAAGAGGCGTAAATCCTTTTTGGCAGTATCAATGTGTAAAACATTTACAGCTTTGTTGAGGTGATTTTATACAGCTGCAGCGACATCTGTACTAAGATGGCCTTTCGTTTTCTATATGGGATGCCATCCCTATTATTGCTATCGATCGAGTTCAATTGCATGAAAGTTTTTGTAGTTTTGTTGGTATATTTTAATTAAATGCTAATAAGATAGCATTTGACAGCTTTTGCAACCATAATGATATCAATATTTTCTTTCTTTTTTTTTTATTTGTATTGAACTTCAAACCAGCAAATTCTGCCTTCTGTAAATTCATAGTTGAGGTATTGTTGAATACCAATGATAGAATTATCAAGCCAAGTATATTAAAGAAAACGAAGGAAGGAACCGATGGCGACGGTGGGGGGAGATAAAGGAATACGAAATAAAGAACAAAAATAACAAAGAAGAAGTAAACACCACACATATTGATATCTTGGCAGATTCAGGGTGAGTTTTGTAGGGAAGAAAATAAAAAGGACGATCGAGAAAGAGAGAGAGAGAGAGAGAGAGAGAGAGAGAGAGAGAGAGAGTGAGAGAGAGAGAGAGTGAGAGAGAGAGAGAGAGAAAGACAGAAAAAGTGAAAGAGAGAGTAAGAGTGAGTAAGTTAAAGAGGGGAGAAAAAGAGAGAAAGAAAAGCCCTATATATAAACAAATACAAAAAAAAACCCAAATAATTAAAGATTGATGGAGGTTGTTTTTGTAGTGGTTCTAGAAGATGGAAAAGAAGAAAAGAAATAAGATGTTGAAAGAAGAGAAAAAGTAAAAGAGGATGCTATATAAGAAGCTATGATAACAATAAGAGTTTCTATTTCGTCCCCCACTACCTTGAAATATCTGAACTACCTGCTAACATAAATGCAGCATGTATAATTTCCTTTCAAGCTGTGTAACACTTGCAAACGTCTCCTATTAAGACTGTAATTATATTTCCCAGATATCAATATAGCTTTCAAAGAAGCATTGATATAAATCATGTGGTTCAATCGACAGGGTTTAGAAAAGAGCAGCATTGTGTTGAATGTCAGTAGTAATTTAATACCTTGGCTAATAAAAAAAAAAAAAATGCGCGAGACCTTCAATTTCCAAGAGTATACCAACACATAGATATAGATTATCAAATTTTTGCTGCACAAATATTTACATAACGTATTACATATGCAGTCACGTCCATTGGAAACATAACCCAGAGATGTATTATGTATGCCTATCCCTTTAAACACTCACACACACATATATGGATCTTCGACAGTTTCGACGATGACGATTCAGTTGTTTGATCAACTGAATTGTCTGTCCATTGAATTAGTGAGTAACCGGCCGAACATTCCACAGTCACATGTACCATCAACACGAATATCAAATGGAATCGAAGTCACACAATGCATGATGATGCGATACATTTGAAATACAGATAAAATTCATCAGACAGGCTTCCACATAATTTTTCTAAACCCAATGTCAAACACAAGGCAATAGTAAAAGCCAATGCATGAGATTCCACGCAGTGGAATCGAACTCGAGATCTAGTGATTGTAACGCGAACTTCTTACACATTCAGCCATGCCGTGTCCTATATGCATGTTATGTATGTATGTATGTATGTATGTATGTATGTATGTATGTATGTATGTATGTATGTATGTATGTGTGTGTGTGTATGTATGTATGTATGCATGCATGCATGCATGCATGTATGCATGTATATACGCATACACGCATACACATACATATACAAACGTACATGTTCACACGAGCAAGCATGTATGTCACTGTACATACGGATCTTGCTGCATGCTAAACTTCTTGAATGATTTACATATTTTGACAGTGAATTTGATGGCTTGCAGTTATAATCTTATGATTTTGTGAAAGCAAGCTTCACAAGACTTGTACGAGGCAGTTAGTCACGTAACCAAGTAGTCTAATAATTATTGATAGAGATATAGGACTATAGTTCAATTTGATACAGATGTATACTTTTCACTAGCTTTAACATGAATATATGAAGGGTTGTAGGTATGTATACGTTCATATACTTATGTATGAATATTTATATGTATGTATTGATGTAGGTATGCATGAATGTATACCTACATCAACGTTGAGTACTAATCTGCCTTCTCAACCTAAATTATACAAATAGTACTTAGTAGAAGCGAAATGAAAGCTGCTTTTGACGAAGTCCATGCTGCAGCAAGCATTTGAATAAGGACTTCGGTCTGATAACAACTTGATCGACGTTTTGATGCATTATACTCAAGAACAGTAGCATACAAGTCGTGATTCCTAACCCTGCTTCCAGTTACGCAGGCTTTGCAATGATTATAACCTCTGCTTTTCTTATAATGCTGAGACCCCTTCGGTCATGACTGACCGTGGGATTGCACCTAGAAAGTTACCCTCCCAGGTAAAAGTCCGGGCAAGGTTGTTTATGGAAGACCAGCAGTCGCCCATGGATACCGACCTCCCCTCTCCATGCCACCAGTGTTATCCAAGGGAAAGGCAACAGCAGATACAGCTTGGCACCTGTGACATCGCAACTCATTTCTACAGCTTATTGAACTGGAGCAACGTGAAATAAAGTGTCTTGCTGAAGAACACAATACACAGCCCGGTCCGGGATTCGAACTCACAACCTCACGATCGTAAGCTGGACGCTCTACCCACTGAACTATGCGTCTTCACTTCTTCTAATAAGCTATGAGAAATGAAGCAATTCAAACGCAGAAATATTGAGAACACCCTAGGATATGCAGTCGAAAGTCATCCCTTTATTTTGATAGCTTCTTTCCTTGAACTGTTGCTCTCTGAAACTAGCAACCAACGTCTTCTTCCCCTCTAGTCTATTATATTCAGTCTTTTAAGTTTTCTGTCGATCGACGCATTTTCGTTCTTTGTAGTCTCTACCATTACAGTGGCTTCAATCATTGTTTGCAACAAAATCGAGTAAAAAATTATGCGAAACACAGTATGCAAGTTTGAAGAGGTTTCATTGATAGCCAGATAGCTGAATCCAAGAAAAAACGTCTTTCATCATTCTGTACAACTCCTCCACATATTTCTTAAGAGTTGAAGCTTGACACTAATTCCTAAGATAGGAATCTTTTGACCTGACTTACGCGACATTTTGAAAATGACAACGTAGTGATGACGTTAATGGTAATACTAAGGAGGATTTGTAAAGCAAAGTGATTGGAAAACTGTTACTTATGTATTACACACACACACATTCACACACACACACATTCACACACACATGCATGCACACACACAAACACACACATGTGTGTATGTGCACAAACACATATTGTGTGTGAAGGCTCAAAATTAATGACGGGAATAGCAAAACAAAAGAAAGGTAAAAAGTGTAATCATTAGCGTGAAAGATTAAGAAAGTGGAAGTGTCATTGACATTTTGAGCTTAAGCTCTTCTTCATTAAGTTAAATAGTTACAAGAAGGAAAATTGTCCAGGAAAGAAAGAAAACTGGAGTAACGGTCAAATATAGGTTGTTTTGTGTAAAGTAATGTTGAAAATAGAAATCAGATGACCGGCAGTGATTCACAATGAATTAGGCTCCATTAATGCAAGAGCAACATAGGAAGTATTTGAATTATGTATGTAAACGAAGTTTGTGTGTGTGTGTACGTGTGTGTGCATGTGTGTGCGCGCGATATGTGTGTGCTTGTATGCGCATGTGCAAGTCCGTGGATGTGTTTTTCAGTGTTAGTTACTATCAACGTATGTCTGTATGTAGATCTATCTATCTATCTATCTATCTATCTATCTATCTATCTATCTATCTATCTATCTATCTATCTATCTATCTATCTATCTATCTATCTATCTATCTATCTATCTATCTATCTCATGTGATACTTTGATGCGACTCGAGTCATATAATAACGAAGTCAAAGTAATGATATTTTGAATGCATTTAATACGCACATTTCAGATCATTGTAAAATAGCTAAAAAGGGAATTCCATCTTAGACGCAAGATCTTCCTCAAATAAGACATATTTCAAAATATAAAAAATTGATGGAAATCACTTGCTATATATATATATAATTCGCAGATGGGATCCAGAGATTCTAAGTTTAGAAGACAGTAGTGCTCAAAAAATTCAAACTAAGATTCCGATGTCTTTACAGGGGATCATCCCACAAGGTAAAGAAAGGCTATGAGAGGGAATAAGTTAATCATATATAAATGGACTGATCAATAACGGATTTAAAGTACGGAGAATGAAGCCGCTCGGCAAAAATTGACCTTGAACAATAAGTTTTAACGTTCTAGCTTACTTCCGCTGTGTACAGCAGTGCTTGGAAGGAAGGTGTGTAGCGTGTGACCATGACAGAGAAAACTGAGCAGAGAATCTGCATCAAATTTTGCCAAAATCTTAGCGATACATGCCCAGAGGCCTATGCAAAGTTTTCAAAAAATTTTCATCGTTCTCGACACAATCAAGATTTTGTGCAGCTGAAACCCGAGTGTATTCTTGGTCAACTGAAAGCAGTTTTGGCACAAACTTGGCAGACACGTGTCTCGTACCTAAATCTTCAGTGATAATGGACTGAAGTGAACCGTAACTAATCTGCACATCCTCTGATAAATCACGGATAGTGATTCGACGATTTCCCCTCATAGCTGCACGCACATCTGCGATGTTTTTCTCAGTTCTGCTGGTTGCAGATCTTCCAGAATCTTCGTTAAAATCGACATATTTTCGGCTATCTTGGAAACGTCTGAAACACTCGTACACTTGTGTGCGGCTCATACACTTCTCTCCATACACTTTGTGCAATTTTGCGCTGACCGCTGAGCAGGTATCACCATGATAACTCACTCTGTCACGGTCAAAGCGGTGATCACACGCTACACACCTTCCTTCCAAGCACTGTTGTAAACAGCAGAAGTGGGATAGAACGTTAAAGCTTAGTGCGCATGGACAGTGGAGTTAAGGCCAATTTATGCCAAGCAGCTTTACTTTCCGTGCTTTAACTTTGTTACTATGGCAACAGTGCGGATACTTATTGATCAGACCTCGTATGTGTGTGCATATATTTATGTGTGTGTATGTATATGTATGTATACGTATACATTTTGTGCATGTTTGTATTGTGTCAATGTATTCAAGTCTGATGAATCAGTAATCAGGTTCAATCCAATGAACTTAGTAAGACATCTGACAGAATAATGAGACACATTCTTCTGGGACTGAACTCTTTCGATATCAATTAAAACCGAAACTAATAGGTATGTGTGTATTTGTGTGTATACATACATATACATGTTTATATATAAGTATGTGTGTAGCTGTTATCAAAACTTTTATATATATATATATATATATAATATATATATATATATATATTATATATATATATATATATATATATATGTATATATATATATATATATATATATATATATATATATATAATATATATATATATATATATATATATATATATATATATATACAGATATATGAATGTAGGAGTGGCGTAGTAGTGGCTGTGTGGTAAGTGGCTTGCTTACCAACCACATGGTTCCGTGTTCAGTCCCACTGCGTGGCACCTTGAACAGGTGTCTTCTACTATAGCCTCGGGCCGACCAAAGCCTTGTGAGTGGATTTGGTAGACGGAAACTGAAAGAAGCCCATCGTATATATGTATATATATGTATATATGCATATATGTATGTATGTGTGTGTATATTTGTGTGTCGGTGTTTATCCCTCCAACATCGTTTGATGCTGGTGTGTTTACGTCCCCGTAACTTAGGGGTTCGGCAAAAGAGACCGATAGAATAAGTACTAGGCTTACAAAGAATAATTCCTGGGGTCGATTTGCTCGACTAAAGGCGGTGCTCCAGCATGGCCGCAGTCAAATGACTGAAACAAGTAAAATAGTAAAGAGTAAAGAGTAGATGTGTGCATATATGTGTGTAAGTATGCAAGGATGTAAGAATATGTTCAGTGCTTTTGTATTTAGTTTTGTTCTTTTATTACGACTCTTAGTGTGTTAGCGTACATGTTGGTTACACTGTGGATCCATGCATATATGTATTGTATATATGATTCCATGCGTCTATTACATTAGCATTTAAAACTGCATGTAATTTGCTTTGAACAATGTGCGTGTTGATTGACTTCGTAACAAAGAACGAAAGAACCAATCCAAAGAATGCAGAAACGCATATGTTCCACAACCCATTGTCGCTTCATTCACAGCCTAATATGTGTTTTCCTCACGTCTAGGACGAGAATTTTTCTCTCAGGAATATTTCCACAGCGGATAATCTTTTCACATCTGAATGCACGCAAACCTGTTAAATATGACATTACTCACATAAACACACAGATACGCAAATATATTCACACTCACACACACAAATACGCAAATATATTCACAAACACACACTTGCACATTTGAATTAAAGCTAATATTAAGCAATTGGTAAAATGCTACACATCTTCATTAATAGCTCTTGATATTACGCCTGTTCGTTTCAGTTTTAATTGATATTGAAAGAGACCAGTCCCAGAAGAATGTGTTTCATTACTTTGTCAGATGTCTTACTAAGTTCATTGGATTGAACCGGATTACTGATTCAACAGACACGACTACATTGACATTATTTATGTAACATTTTGAGAACGTTTAAGGCGATCGTATTCATCAAAATATTTTATAATAATGATAATAATAATGATAATAATAATAATAATAATAATAATAATAATAATAATATAATAATAATAATAATATAATAATGATAATAATAATAATAATAATGATAATAATAATTTGTTTCTTTATTTCCCACACGGGGCTAAACATAGAGGGGACAAACAAGGGCAGACAAACAGATTAAGTCGATTACATCAACCCCAGTGCGTAACTGGTACTTAATTTATAATAATAATAATAATAATAATAATAATAATAATAATAATAATAATAATAATAATAATAATAAAAGGGTTATCATGTACATTGTTTTGTCTTGGTATAAAAGATGGGCTACAGCAAATATTCTGCTCAATACCACAGATTTGCTTGTCAGTTGTTTGACCTTAACCAGTTGAGCATGTCCCTTAGTGGCTGACGATATGTGCATCTCTGATCACGAGCAGAAGTAGTGGGGGAGCATCATGGCCATGTGTTGAGAGGGATTCTTTGGAGTTTGAATGGTTCACCTCTGGAAACATAGGTGTTTCGTTCAACATCCTAAAGCAACCCTTATTCAGGGACCGTTTGAGCAGGATGGGCTACTCAACCTGAAGAAAATTCTAACTGGGCCCCACCTGCAAGGTCATGTGCTGTTTATCTTGATATGAGATCACCATGTCGCGCACATATGGTTGTGATGCATGTGCCTGGTGTACCTTTATCAGACGGGTAGTCATGATGGGTATATTGGGCTTCGTATATTTTACCCCAGTGTCACTTTGATGGCATGAACTGCTCTCTCACTCAATAATAATAATAATAATAAATGCCCTGATGCAGTACCAAGCAGTGGCTCTCGTGGCTTCTGATTTTAACTGACTGGAAGTGTTATCATGTACATTGTTTTGGCTTGGAATAAAAGATGGGCTACAGCAAATATTCTGCTCAGTACCACAGATTTGCTTGTCAGTCGTTTGACCTTAACCAGTTGAGCATGCCCCTTAATGGCTGACGATATGTGCATCTCTGATCACAAGCAGAAGTAGTTGGGGAGCATCATAGCCATGTGTTGAGAGGGATTCTTTGGGGTTCGAATAATGCACCTCTGGGAACGCGGGTGTTTCGTTCAACATCCTTAAACAACCCTTATTCAGAGACCTTTTGAGCGGGATGGGTTACTCGACCAGAAGAAAATTCTAACTGGGCTCCACCTGCAAGGTCATGTGCTGTTTATCTTGATATGAGATCACCATGTCGCACACACATGGTTTTGATGCATGTGCCTAGTGTACCCTTATCAGACGGGTAGTCATGATGGGAATACAAGGCTTCGTATATTTTACCCCAGTGTCACTTTGATGGCATATACTGCATACGTATGCATTGTGTTTGATAAAAAGAATAAGCTAAAATGCATTTATATACGATGCAAAGTTTATTGCATATAAGGCGTGCATACAAATGTTAATTTACTGAGGAGGAATTTATTATCAAAATTATACATGTACACACACACAGCAATGTAGCTATGCATGTATGTAAGTATGTATGTATGTACGTATACATATATATATATATACAAATACAGACCTGCATACACATATACACACACACATATATATATGTAAGTATTTATATACATACAAATTTATGTACATACATACTTACATGCATACACACAGACATAAAAACACACACATATACATACATACATACATACATTTATACTGATATATATTTATACTCATATATTCGATTAAATATATATTTGCGTACATGCATATAAAAAAATAAGTTTGCATAATATTTGCTGACGATTCAATTTCAAGCAAAACTATGCTTGTACCCAAGAACATACTCGTGCCTATATACATACACGCATTGTAATATTCGCACAAACTAAAAAAAACCTCTACTCCTCTCCTAACTGTACATGTTTATACGCGTATGTGCGTATATTTATACAAACATCAATTCTTTTAATTTCATAGATATACGTAAATATATTTATGCAAACATATGTGTGCGTTTCTAAATACATTTAAATATAATTCTATGTATATGAGATTCTTATAGAGACACTCCTATTAGTATATTGTGTATTGTATATATATGTGTGACTAGATTTGCATTCGCTTTTATTATTCGAATCGAACAGTTGATAAAATGGTGAACATTTATTATTTTGAATGTACACACATGCGCCTGTCTGTCTGTCTATCTATCTATCTATCTATCTATCTATCTATCTATCTATCTATCTATCTATCTATCTATCTGTCTGTCTGTCTGTCTATCTGTCTGTCTGTCTGTCTATCTATCTTTTCTATCTACCTATCTATCTATCTTTCTATCTTTGTCTGTCTGTCTGTTTGTATGTATGTTTGTATGTAAGTATGTATGTCTGTATGTCTGTCTATCCGTCCGTCTATCTATCTATCTATCTATCTATCTATCTATCTATCTATCTATCTATCTATCTATCTACCTATCTATCTATCTATCTGTCTGTCTGTCTGTCTGTCTGTCTGTCTGTCTGTTTGTCTGTCTATCTATCTATCTATCTATCTATCTATCTATCTATCTATCTATCTATCTATCTATGTCTGTCTGTCTGTCTATCCGTCCGTCTGTCTGTCTGTCTGTCTGTCTATCCGTCCGTCCGTCTGTCTGTATATCCGTCTGTCTGTCTGCCTGTCTGTCTGTCTGTCTATCCGTCCGTCCGTCCGTCTGTCTGTCTGCCTGCCTGTCTGTCTGTCTGTCTATCTATCTATCTATCTATCTATCTATCTATCTATCTATCTATCTATCTATCTATCTATCTATCTATCTATCTACAGTTGCTGCAAAGTGTGTCTGTTCTTTGTGCACTTTCTCTACTTTCAACATATTTTCCAAATACAGTCGAGATGCTTTTTCTGTTTTCCTCTTTCTGTTCTCTCTCCTCCCTGTAACACAAGCACACATTCTCATACAAACGCACCCATGGTCACATACGATATCGCGCATATGCAAGTGTGGTGTATGTTTGATATATGCGTATATATTTATGTATGACTTTATACACACATACGTACACACACATACACATACATACATATACACACACTCTCTGTCTTTCTTTTACACACACTCACTCTTGCACACACAATAACACATTTATATACTATACATATAGTATACACATGATATTTCTGCTGTGTTTTTTAAGTGTGTGCGAATATATGTGTATGTATTCATTGATATATGTAAATCCCTGTGCTACGTTATGTATGCCTATGAGTATGAATATGCGTGTATATATTGGTAGATGTTTGCAACGGAAAATAAGATTGCTCGCTGTTGTCAGGAACCATTCACCTGAATCCTTCATCTTCCACTAAACTGAAAGAACGAAAGCCACCAGCAAATTCATACTATTTAGAAAAATACCCACAAAAACACACTTTCCATGTGGCTTCCTTATCCACAAACCCATGCTCTCGATATCTTACGCATATGAACACACAGGCACACAAACACGTATTTGTATACGCACTCACCAATTCACACGCGTATATCATACCCATGGTCACGCATGCTATATTAAATAAATTACCATTCACTCCTGACAACAGTTGGTCAATTCACAAAGATTGGTTTTTACATGCGTAAATCCGACGTCGTTCTTTTATGTCTTTTAACCTTAAGTATTGCTTTTCCGGTGATTTTAAGAGAACCGTTTATATTTGAGGTTCCGTTTTTCTGAATTCCACTTATTATGAACGGTTTCATTCACTTATAGCAGTGAGACTATCTAATATCACCACATTAATAACAAAAACATAGCAAACAAATATAGTGAAATTGAAAAGATAATGTTTGCTCTAAAATAACTGTAGAACATTTTGTTTATCCAATTTTTTTTTTTTTCTTTTTCTCTAGTTTGAAAATATCTGATCCCGACTAGCATATTTAAGCTTGAAAACCACGACTACGACGACGACGACGACCACCACCACCACCACCAACAACACTACCACAACCACCATCACCACCACCAACACTACCACAACAACCACCACCAGCAACAACAACAACAACAGCAGCCCAACCACAACCCTTACCACCACTGCTGCTGCTGCTACTACTACTACTACTACGACAACTACTACTACTACTACTACTACTACTACTACTACTACTACTACTACTACTGCTGCTGCTGCTGCTGCTACTACTACTACTACTACTACTACTACTACTGCTGCTGCTACAACAACAACAACAACAACAACAACTACTACTACTACTACTACTACTACTACTACTACTACTACTACTACTACTACTACAAGCTTTTGTATTCGCAAACCAAATTCTGAAAGATTGAAATATTCAATTTCTTCTCTGTCTGTCTGTCTATGCTTCCGTTTGTGTCTCTTTGTCTGTGTCTCACTCACCATTTTAAATTTTATTTTCTATAAGATCGGTTCAGTGCCCTAACCTATACAACCTGATATGTACGTATATGTGCGAAGTGAGAGTGTACATGTGCATGGCTGGGTGTATGCATTTATACATACATACGTACATACATATATATATATGTTTATCTATATATATATTTATGCATATATATATATATATATATATATATATATATATATATATATATATACATATATATATATATGTTTATGTATATATATATATATGTTTATGTATATATATATAGATAGATATATGTTTATGTATATATATATAGATAGATAGATATATGTTTATGTATATATATATATATATATAGATAGATATATGTTTATATATATATATATATATATATATATAGATATATGTTTATGTATATATATAATATATATATATATATATATATATATATATATATATATAGATATATGTTTATGTGTATATATATATATATATATATATATATATATATATATATATATATATATATAGATGGATACATACACACATACTAATATCTATGAGAGTACAGTAAATTGTTCGGAATATTTTGTTGGGTTTTTCCTAAAAAGAAGGAAATAATTTCTAAGTGAAGAGATAGCTTCAGACAATAAGGAGGAAAGTTACTTGTAGTCCATGAATAATCGCTGCATATTATGTTAAATATTGTAATAGTGCTACATGTATGATAATCAACCAAATTGGATCTTAACAACACACAACAGGCTAAATTCACATTAGTGTTAAATTACTGTATTAAGGGTTTACAGAACATGTCTGTTATGAAAACATTCAACCTTCAATGGTTTAATGAACAACTGAATGTGGTCATTCAACTTGCTGGAAATAGCAGTCAAATTATCCTCAAATCATATGTTGGAAAAAAAAGGACACATTCGGTAATGTAGGCCCAGAGATAATTTTCAGAAGACAAGATGGTAATGGCGAGAAAGCTGTGTATCGGAGGTCTGTTCACTCTGAGCTGGCACGGGATACAGTATAGCTGCGAAATCAACCTGGCATTAAGTTGGTATTATATATTAGTGAATAGCGGGAGTACTATAAAAATAATGCGTGTTTCATTGATTTGCAACATTGAGTTAAACCCTTCCATAGTTCTGAACAAAGCAAATCAAAGCCATCTAATATATTATCGGCCCGAGCTTGATATTAGTCTTTTAATATACACTGGATCTCAACCGTTGTTCCAATTACAAATTACGTGTCATAACTATTATAGCATATTTCAGTTTATATTAAACTAGCAGTATTGCCCGGCTCAACGGGGATTTCAGGGGAGAGTTTCAGGGAGTCGTTGGCGATGTATCGTGATGATAAAAAATCCGGCCTGCTAAAATTTGGTTAAAGTGATTCAAACTACAGACTCAACGCAAAATGGTCACATTTAATTCAAAGCGTTAAAAATGTTATGAAAACAATTGGTATGTGTTCACAAAGTCAAAACGATTAATACGAAAAGACCCTCCGGGCTACATCCCGAAAATTCATTTCTTTGCCGAATTTCTACAATGTTTACGGCGATTCTTTTTTCATATGTTGATTTTTTATTTTGCATGCAATTTACGCATGCTTGCATGCGTGGTGAACACAGTTCACGTCAAACAGCTGACTGAGTAAAGTTCACTATTCAATGCATGGGATAAGGCCTAAACAAACACATTATCGATTTTTGCACTTGCGAGATGAATTTCGGAACAGAAATAGCGCAGTTCAATTTTCATTCGCCTAAACATTAAGTGACCCATTTTTGGTGGTTCTACGATTTGTTGGCTAGGAGGAGATGTGTCGGGAAGTTAAACACACAGACACACAGATACACACACAGACACACAAGTTGAGTTTTATATATATAGAAGAGTCAGCTCAGGTGCATAAATTGGTTCATTTTGGCATATTTCACGGTACCTATAATACAGAGCAGAGTGATACTGAATGAATGAATTCGGAGATGAAATGACTTGTGCTAATGCACCGTTACCAGTGCCAAGTAAAAGAATCGTCTCCATACTTCCATTGAGGTTTTCGTCTTAAATAACTCTGCTAACACTAACCATTACCGTTTTAAAAAGTAAAAGACAAAAAATACCATCTTTATATAGTTCTTTCGAATATTGGACTATCTCAGCAACTTTACGACTGCCGCGGAAACTGAAAGGAAGTAAATCAATCAATAGTTAAAAGGAAGACAAATTTTAATCATTAAAACAGTAAAAGAGATGTTTAATATGAGTAATTATTGCCTATAAATCAGACCAGGGTGAATGCAGAAGAATACAGTTGCTTATTTTGTTTTCTGTGGCCACGAATTCGATTGGGGATAGTATCATCCTCACAGGTTTTCAGTGATTATCTGTGACAGAAAATAGGTTTAAAGGGATTTCGAATAAACTGTGAAATTAATTGTTATTATTCTTCAATTTCAATGTGTTATAAACTTTTATAGTGGCATTTAAAGTGTCATACAGAAGCAGTACTTTGAATCGTGTAAGTGGCTCGTGGTAGTGGATAGCTGGAAAGTGTTCCTATAGACGAGACTTAAAACAGGTGGGAGGTGAGTGAACCAGTGGTTTAGCATGATTCAATAGAAATAAAATTGTCAAATGGTTATTGAATTTGTCATGGAATATGTTACTTTAGAGTCCAGTACTTTCCCAAGCTACTATCAATTGTGCTTGTTAACATTGGTAATGGTTGTGGCCGCCATTTTCTTTATATTGATTCATATTTATTTTTCGTTGCTGTAGTTGTTATTGTTATTGCTGTTATTATTATTATTATTATTATTATTATTATTATTATTATTATTATTATTATTATTATTATTATTATTATTGTTGTTGTTGTTGTTGTTTTTGTTATTATCAACATCATCATCACTGCTGTTGTCTTTGCTTTGTTGTCGACAATGTTCTTCGTTTTCTTTCTTTTTTATTCTCTTCCTCCTCTTCTTGTCCCCATTCTTGTCGTTTTCATCGTCGTTGGCATTGTTGCTGTGGCCGTCCTTCTCCTCCTCCTCCTACTCATCATCACTTGCTTAGTGTACAGGATATTGTTTTCCTTCTAATTTTTTAAAAACTTTCTGTTCTTGTGGGAAATGAAGAAAATGATATATTTTTAAAAACATTCTATCATCGATAAAATGGGATTATATTACACTGGGGTATGCCAGTTGTTTGCTTTATTTTTTTTTTAAACTTCAGTATCTAATTCATTGCCTCGTTTTTCAACAACCAGACGTCATAGAATTAAAGATATTCATAGCTTATATATCAAGAGAGAATTTAAACAATTAACGCCGAGCAGAGTTGGATTCCTATACCACACATCCCATGTAAGCGACATTGTAAGGCCATACCCTGAGATGTAATCTTACTGAAAGAGAATATATCACAGTCCACGTTCTGTCTGAAAGAAAATAGAATATTATCTCAAAGACGTTTTTTCTCCTTTCTGACTATAAATATATATCATAACCTACAAATGCCATAAAATCATTTCTTTTTATTCGAAAACAGCTAGAACGCAATATAAAAATAAAATAAAAATCGTAAATTAATGTAAGAAAGATAAAAAGTGAATAGATGAAAGATGATATACAGCAATAGAACAAAACTAAATGACATAAAAAATTAATAAAAAGAAATGTAAACAAAATAAACGAAATGAAATGAAACCGATATACAATAAGGTTTCACAGCTTAGCATTATTGCTTTTGAAATCCAGAGATTGGCTCGAGTTTCTTCGTTGTTTTTCTCTCTGTGGAGCATTATGTTCGACCATATTTTAGCCAAGATAATGTCTGTGCATTGAAATATGAGAAAAATCTTTAAAATATTGGCTTTAACATCTCTCTACGACATTGTTAATTATTTTAGACAGTAGTGATAGGGAAGATTTTGTCTGTGCGTATATACATACACATATATATATATATATATTATATATATATATATATATATATATATATATATATATATATATGTGTGTGTGTGTATGTGTGTGTGTGTGTGGTGTGTGTGTGTGTGTGTGTGTGTGTGTGTGTGTTCGTTTGTGTGTGAGCGTGTAAGTGCGTTATGTATGTATGTATGTATGTACGTATGTATATGCGTATCTATCTATTTATCTAACCATTTACATACAGACAGACGCATACACACATACATGCATACATGCATACATTAATTCATTCATACGGTCAAACAGACTGCCAAGAGAGTGGTGTTGGTCTGTGTCGGCAAGATTTGTACGATTTGGTAAAATCAACAAAAAGAACAGAATGAACATGCTGTGGGGAATGGAAAAATCCAGAGTTTCGGACAGATTCCTCCTTATATATATATATATATAGTAATAACGGAAATGATTGTGGTTGGAAATTTTTAGACTTTAGTAATATATTGCGATATATGTTTCTGCATCTCACACGTTCATTTGTAAGGACATTTTCACACCAATAGCATATTATAAAATGTTTATGATATCTATGAATTTTGAGCATTTTTCTATTCCATAGATATAAAAAAATATTCTATAATATCCTACAGATGTGAAAATGTCCTCGACACTGAACATGTGGGATGCAGAAACGTATGTCGCAATACATTAATATATATATATATATATATATATATATATATATAAAATAAAATATTAGGGAATAAATCCAAACTTACAGGGAAAAATCAGATTTAGGATTGAATCCAATTTTATAGTAAAATATTATATTATATTAAATTAGAGATAAAACCACTATTAGGCAAATCATACAATGAAAAACTTAAGCCAATACATAAGATTAATTAATTTATATTATTTAAATATATATCAAAATTATTAAACCTCGCCAAGTTAAATATTTAAACCACCTGAAGAATGTTTGTAACTCGAAATTTTAAGAATTGGACAGCAATGAAACGATCGTAGTGTTATACTAATTATCTTTTTTAATAATTTTGATATATATTTAAATAATATAAATTAATTAATCTTATGTATTGGCTTAAGTTTTTCATTGTATGATTTGCCTAATAGTGGTTTTATCTCTAATTTAATATAATATATATATATATATGTATATATATATGTATATTTATTTTTATGTTTCTTCTGTGAAAGAAACTTTGCTATCGTAATGTTTAGCATTGCAGCAGTTTAGCATGTTAAATCCCATTATTAAAAAAGGCAAATGAAAAACATTCTCGCTGTGTGACCATTCTGACAAATTCTCTCTTGTAATTGACCCTCTTCGTGTGGAACCAGGTCGCTGTTTCGTTTTTGCGTACAAATTCAATCTTCCTTTGTTTCCTTTTTGCATTTGAGAATGTGTATTTCTTCTAAATCGTGTAACATTTGTATTATTTTCGTATCCTTTTGAAGTATATTATTGTTATCTTTTTATGTTATCCTTTTATGGTAAGTGGCAATAATGTTTTGAAATTATTAGGATTTGAATCGTCAACTTTGGAAGTACTAATGAATTAATCTGACAAAACAAAAAAAGCTCTTCAAAATTGGAGTGTAATACAAGTAAACTAACACAGACACACAGTAAAATAATGGGAAAATAATTATGATACTTGACAGCGTCAGTCACTAATTTCCCAAGTCATTATGCAGTGAAAGCATTAAACAATTAATAGAAGAAGCAGAGCACGTCATGCTTTTTGCTGCTTGGTCATTACTTCTCGCACATTTTTTGTATATATCACGAAAACATATCGTTGCTATTATAGCAAAAGTGTCATAGTCCAAAATTCTGCTTTTTCAGAAAACGAAAAAAACAAAAAACAAAAAAACTGCACTACCATTCCATTTCTTTTTACATTAGCAACCGTATCAGCTTAACAATAATACTTTGTTAGGTGCATAGAATCCGTAGCTCCATGCAGGTATAATATTTTTAGTGAGAAATATTTTTGCAAAACTGTCGTACATGGGACTTACTACACCTTTGGAAAATGCTAAACAGTTGTACTACAATTTGATAGTTTTTATCTGAAGCAGCTGGAGATACGATATTTTGACCAAAAGAACCGGTTATTGCAAGCAAAATTAAATATTGAGAAAAACGCATTTGGCCAAATTTGGACATACGACAGTTTAAAGATATAATCTTAGAGTTCGCCTGACAAAGAAATTGTTACTTGAGTTGCATCAGAATTTCCAGAATATTTCAAAGCTATTATAGAAAAAGGTAAATATTGAATGTAGACAAATGTTGTTATTTTGGAAACGCTTACTCTCAAAAACGTCCATATTAAAGGAAGAGAAAAAATGTACCAGAGTTTAAAGCAACAAAAGATCATGTCAAATTGTTACTGGTAAATTCTGTTGGAGATTTGACATTCGAACCATTGATTGTTACTCATTTTGATCTTCCAAGAACAATGAAAGTGTTTCCAAAGCAGTTTTACCTGTCAGGAAACCTAATAGGAAAGTTGCACAAAATGTATCTACTGGATGGTTCGTTGAAGATTTCTGCCTCGTTGTCATTTGTTACGGTTAGAAGAATAATTTGAAGTGCAAATTTCTTTTGGATACGCTTCTAGCCATCCTTCAGTTATCGTCTGCATTTCACCATGGGCAAATTTAGTACTAGAGCCTATGGATCAGGATTTATTTCTATTTTCAAGGCATGTTATCTTTAAGCCAGATGAATGCAGCGTTTGATGATAATCACCAGCTTGCAAAGAATCTGAAAGAATCACAACAATAAGCAAGCAAAAAAAAAAATTATGTTTGTCAAAATTTTAAATATACATGCCTATATAAGGATTTGGAGAACTTACGTCCAACTAGAAAGAAGTAAGGGTCTAAGTGCAACAGCGGTGCCACCTGAAATACGAGAGCAGTATTGTATTATGGCTTTCTTCCGAATTTTCTAAAGAATTGTGTAGTTTGGTACTGAGCCACTGGTTGACACTGAAGAGAAGAGCCTATCTTTGAAATGCAGTCGTAACCATGTTAAACGTTGTGAGACCTTGCATTTTGGGTGATGGTGACAGCCCTAGAGGTGGTTTAAGGGAAGCGAAGTGAGATGATGCTCTCTCGCTACGTTCAGTCAATTTTTTACCGTTGAAAGCGACAAAATTTACTTGTTCCCGTTGAAGAATGTTTTCAGGGATATTTTATTTAGTCAAGTAAGATCGGTATGATTTGCGTGAGAGTGGTTGTTGTAGATGACAGTAAATAAGCGTTAATGTATAAGAGGAAGAGGATAGGCGATAGAACCGCACCTTGGAACACAACACAGCTCTCTCTTATGCACACTCCTCTGTTAGATTACGCTATCATGGTTTATGCTGAGATTGCTCTGATCCACTCTACCAAGAGTGTGAATCAGAGAGCATACCATCAGTGCAGACTGCAACGGTGCAATCTGACGTGAAATTATTGATTCCGGAGATAAATGAAGTACAGAGACTATAGGCGGACAGCTTGACAGGAAAATAGCGTGCTACATTTGGTAAATGACGTGGCGGAGTCACGAATTTTTTTATAGGGTGATATCTCTCTGGTGATCAGCATGGGAGAATAATTCAGTGAATCAGAAAATTTTTGCTTTACGAAAACAGTGAAATGGAAATATGTTGAGATGAAATTTTGTGCGCTTGGTAGAGTGGTGAACAGAAGAGGAAGCTCTCTCCAGGAGAATACTGCTCACGAAGGGAAAGGATAATTTCGCAAAGATTTTGGAAACCCTTTTGGAAAGGGACCAATAGGGACCTGGTCACTGTATCAGCTCAAATAAACTATTTCATTGAGATTGAGTTCTTCTCTCGTTCCTTATAAGCAATCAATATATGCACATACATTCCTATATACGTACATACATGTATACATGCATACACGTGTATGCATATATATATATATATATATATATATATATATATATATATATACGCACACAAACTCCCCCCACATATATATGCATAGATACGTATATGTGCGCTTATTTATATACATATATATATATATATGTGCATTGACACGTATGCATGCATATATATATATATATATATATATATATATATATATGTATGTATGTATGTATGTTTGTGTATATATATATATGTATATATATATATATATTTATACATACATGCACATACGTACACACATACACATACATCCCACATAGATACAAACCTTTAGAATATCAATGCCCTTATTATTGATAGAAGCCATTATCATTGTTGTTGGTGAAATTTGTTATCTATTGATATTACTTTGATCTAGCATTTAATAATGGCGGTCATTAAAGCGATGCAGCTTAACATGGTTGAGTTGTTAATAGATGGAAGTGGGGGGGGAGAGTGAAATAGCTTACAGGCCATTGGATGGCTGCAATATACCATGTTGAGAATTACACTATAAAAAAAATCATTCCGATGGTTTTTTTATGGTTATGACAATGATGGCGTTGGTGAAAAGATAATGAATGTTGTTGTTGTTGTTGTAGATGAAGATTGAAACCGTTGTGGTGGTCGCAATGATGACGAAGATGGTGACGATGTTGATGATGATGATGATGTGTTGATGATGATGATGATAATGATGATGATGATGATGATGATGATGATGATGATGATGATGATGAGGGTGATGATGATGATGATGATGATGATGATGATGATGAGGGTGATGATGATGATGATGATGATGATGATGATGATGATGAGGATGATGGTGGAGATGGTTCTGTTGATAATACTACTGCTGCTGATAATGGCGATGATTAAGAATGGCGGAGATGAAGGTGATGTCGATCATGACGTTTAAGATTATATGTGCTTAGCGAGAATAATATGATAATGGTGATATGATGATAACGACAAGGATAATGACGACGACGACAACGTCGATGATGATGATGATGATAGTGGTGTGGTGGTGGTGGTGGTGATGGTGGAGGTGATGGTGGTGGTGGTGATAGTGGTGGTAGTATTGGTAGTGTTGGTCGTAATTGTAGAACTTGTGATGGAGATGATGATAAACAACAATATGGCCCGACACCAACAAGCTTCAAGAGAGCTTCTCTCTCTCGCTCTCTCTCTCTGTCCCTCTCCTCGAAATGCATTTGTCAACTGACGTCATATGAAATATTTAAATAACCTACTTTATTAAAAGATTATTTCCGTGTTAAAGCATGAGAATTTATAACTCCACGATTTGGTATTGAGAATTTTGGCAAAATCGAAAGGAAAAATTATTTATGCTGCGTATTATTTATGCAAAATTGCATTGAATTTAGAAGAGCTTGCAAAACTTCTGAGTAACTCAGTCAGTTTCTGTGTGGGGCGGAGCATCTCTGATGCTTATTTCCTTTGATGTTATAAAGTTTTATCTAAAATGAAAAATTTTCTGCACTGATTTTGATACATTCACAATTCTTTCTAAGAGGCTGAGAAACGTCTTATATAACCGACTTTTCAGATCCAGAATTTATTTATCTAAATTATTCAGTAGCAACCTGAAATGGGTTACCGATAACATCAAATACTCTGAACTCCTTCATTATATTGTTTCTTATTTGCAATAGATTTATTCCGAAATATTTTAAGATTATAAAACAACTTCAGTATAGTAATACACTATCTTTATTTCTGTTTCCATTCTTCGATATGTTTGGTATTGTTCAAATTTTTTACAAGCGTTCATCTGGGTTTTATCAAATATTACTTTCAACGTCTGAATCCTAACCGTTTAGCAGTAGTAAAAATGCTTTTAAAACTTTTATCATGTACGTTGTTTTTCATTTATAGGGAATTAAAGTCAATAATATGTATTTAGAAATGTATGACTAATCTCAGTAGAATATATTTTATTCTACTAATATATATAATATAATCTAAAGAAAATGGATACCTCTTCATTCAATATATGAAGCAGAGTCATGAAGATTTTATACTTAAAGTTACAGTGTGTACTTTACATATTTTTAAAGATATATCTTTGCCCCTCACTTGCACATCGATGCTTTACAGCACAGTGATTGGGGACGAATGGGCCAATAAAAAAAGAGGACTTTACATAGAAATACAGCTTATAAATAAGTCAAAATGTCAAAATCGAAATTATCAGCAATGTATCTAGTCACAGCGTAGTGACATAAGAGAAGAAAACGAACCATTATTAAGAAGAATTACGAGAACTGCCTTTGCATCGTAGTAACATTATCACAATATCAGTTCTGTTTTCTTCCAAATATTCCTCATAAAACAAGTTCTTTAATGATTCAGATATGTCTCTGTTGTTAATATTTGTGATATAAAATGGATAACTTCTAAACAAAATGTTTTCTGAAATGACAATAATCTCAAAGAATTATAATCTTCAGTAACTACTAGGCTATGGGTCTTCTGTAATACCTCATGTCCTTTAATTTTTGAGCAGAAGAATGCGCCTTTTCGAATGTGTATGTTTATTTTTTGCTGGGTATAATTCAAATCATTTTTGGCATTCTTTGTTGTCTTTTTCTCGCTGAATGTCCCAATTAAAGACTAAAACCTTCGTAACTGGAAGTCAAATGTTGCTTATTTATACCTGCCACTACAAACAAATATCTAAATAACATTCACCCCTAGAATATCCATACTACATTCGTTTTGAAGAATGAACAACTGAAGATTGACTTAAGGGAACATAAAATGGTTAGTATGGTATCACATGCTTCGAGGTATGTTGCTATTTAGTAGAAGGAAAGAGGAGGAAAATGAATTAGGAAAATATTTGTCACGCAATATCCTATTATATTTAGGATAGGTACATATGTTAGATAAATGCACAGCGTATTGCCTATATTTAGGAAAAATTTGTCCGGCTGGCTTACAAACAGAGCTTAACTTCTGGTGCATTACCGGCTCAATTACCGGCTCTGTTTCCCTTACCGTTCGTACATTTACCCATGCAAAATGTACTTTATTCTCTTGAATAAGAACACATTGGATAATATTCATCCTCAGTTGAACGTGGATGGTCTGTTAGAACAGATTATGCTGAAGTAGATACCATGAGAGATACCATCGGACATTTGGGTATAGCCGGCAAATAATTGGTGCTATTTTATATCAGACCCATATAAGATTTCGTGTAAAGAGTTGGCGCACGACATGTGAAATGTTTCCTGGTAAAGATGAAAGTGCAAAGAACATAGCAGCGTGACTTGTTGGTGTGCAATGGGTGCTAGGTAAATGAAGACTTAAATAACAGTAAGAATGAGGAGGAAAATAGGAAAATTTCATAAGCCATAATAAAAAGGAAGTTAAATAAGGCAGGGTTTCGGTAGAAGTAAAATAAACAAAAGGAAAGAAGAAACCGGAATAGTTACAGCACCTAGGTTTCCCAAGCGGTCACCCATCTAAGTACTAACTAGGCTCGATGTTGCTTAACTTCGGTGATCGGACGAGAACCGGTGCTTTCAACGTGATATGGCCGTAAGCATCAAAGTGGTAAATTTTACTATATTTATTCTACAAACTGATACTAAAACTTCTTATTGTAGAACAAGTTTTACATTTTTTTACATTCGTTAACAACACATTATTTAACATATATTACACTCATTTTTCATTTTTCTGACTGAGTCCTAAACGACATATCAACAACGCGAGATGTGACATGTTTCTGGTACAAATCAACGTGTAAGGAACGTAGATTCCTGACTTGCTGGTGTATAATGTGTTCTAGGTAACTAAAAACTCAAATGACCGTAACAATGAGATGGAAAATAGGAGAATTTCCTAAAACTTAATAAAAACGAAGTTAAATTATGCAGAGTTTCGGTAGTAGTAAAAAAGAAAAAGGGATTGCTTACAGCACCTAGGTTTCCGAAGCGGTCACCCATCTAAGTACTAACTAGGCTCGATGTTGCTTAACTTCGGTGATCGGACGAGAACCGGTGCTTTTAACGTGATATGGTCGTAAAGAGCCAAGCGGTAAATTTTAATATATTTATTCTATAAACTGATACTAAAACTTCTTATTTTAGAATAAGGTTATCCTCTTTAAAATTCATTTTTTTTTACATTCGTTAACAGCACATAATTTAACGTATATTACACTTTTATATTTTCATTTTTTTGACCGAGTCCTAAACGACAGATTAACAACGCGAGATGTGAAATGTTTCTGGTACAGATCAACGTGTAAAGAACGTAGTTGCCTGACTTGCTGGTGTATAATGTGTTCTAGGTAACTAAAAACTCAAATGACCATAACAATGAGAAGGAAAATAGGAAAATTTCATGAGTCGTAATAAAAACGAAGTTAAATTAGGCAGAGTTTCGGTAGTAGTAAAAAAGAAAAAGGGATTGCTTACAGCACCTAGGTTTCCCAAGCGGTCACCCATCTAAGTACTAACTAGGCTCGATGTTGCTTAACTTCGGTGATCGGACGAGAACCGGTGCTTTTAACGTGATATGGCCGTAAGCATCAAAGTGGTAAATTTTAATATATTTATTCTAGAAACTGATACAAAACTTCTTATTGTAGAACAAGTTTTTCATTTTTTTACATTCGTTAACAACACATTATTTAACATATATTACACTTTTTTTTCATTTTTCTGACCGAGTCCTAAACGAGAGATTAACGACGTGAGATGTGAAATGTTTCTGGAACAGATCAACGTGTAAGGAACGTTGTAGTATCAGTATAAACTGATACTAAAACTTCTTATTTTAGAATAAGGTTATCCTCTTTAAAATTCATTTTTTTTTACATTCGTTAACAGCACATAATTTAACGTATATTACACTTTTATATTTTCATTTTTTTGACCGAGTCCTAAACGACAGATTAACAACGCGAGATGTGAAATGTTTCTGGTACAGATCAACGTGTAAAGAACGTAGTTGCCTGATTTGCTGGTGTATAATGTGTTCTAGGTAACTAAAAACTCAAATGACCCTAACAATGAGATGGAAAATAGGAAAATTCATAAGCCGTAATAAAAATGAATTTAAATTAGGCAGAGTTTATCTTGTAGTAAAAAAATAAATTAAGAAAGAAAAGGTGAATGCTTACAGCACCTAGGTTTCCCAAGCGGTCACCCATCTAAGTACTAACTAGGCTCGATGTTGCTTAACTTCGGTGATCGGACGAGAACCGGTGCTTTTAACGTGATATGGTCGTAAAGAGCCAAGCCGTAAATTTTAATATATTTATTCTAGAAACTGATACTAAAATTTCTTTTTGTAGAACAAGTTTATCCTCCTTAAAATTTATATTTTTTTACATTCGCTAACAACACATAATTTAACATATATTACACTTTTCTTTTCAATTATCTGACCGAGTCCTAAACGAGATATCAACAACGAGAGATGTGAAATGTTTCTGGTACAGATCAACATGTAAGGAACGTAGTTGCCTGACTTGCTGGTGTATAATGTGTTCTAGGTAACTAAAAACTCAAATGACCCTAACAATGAGATGGAAAATAGGAAAATTTCATGAGTCGTAATAAAAACGAAGTTAAATTAGGCAGAGTTTCGTTAGTAGTAAAAAAAAAAAAGGAATGCTTTCAGCATCCTTACACTGGGTTTTAGGTATAAAATACACTCTCGTTTATATCGCTGGCAAAGATATAACCCCCCTTCCCCGGCAACACCCACACTGAGACCACCAGCCCACGTGATTCCGACCATGCTTGGTCTTATCTGTGATGGAAACTCAACCATAGATATAGCAGCGACTCATCTCCCCACACAAAAATATATACAAAACAGTGCAAGAACATGCGCTGCTGTAGAGAGTAGCCAGCCCTGTTCATGCTAAACAGGTCAAAGGATAGAAACCTGACTAATATGGACCACCTCTACCTAGAGTTAAAAATGGGTTTCCGTTAGGATAACAGCTTTACTTTGAAAAGAAGTCAAAGTTACAGAATTATTGGCAACAATTCAAAAGGAATAAGAGATGGAAGAGGGCAACTTTCTGTTAAGGAAACGTATGCCATGTCAAACCCTGACCTGAAACGCACAAGGAAGTCGAAGAGAGAACATTTTGAAAATAATTGTTGGCAGGGTAGTAATGCAGAGCTGAAGGAGCGGCGATTCAACTAGAGAAAAGCAGAAAAGCCAGTCGCGAGACGAGAAAAGGGATGAAAAGTTGTCGATGGTATATGCTCCATTAGAAGCGCGTGTACAACGGCGAATGATGTAAGCATAGTCGAGAAAATCAATAAAATAGTGCTAATCAAACAAAAATATATTGTGGTTATTGTTTCTCCAGCGCGGCACTGGCATTTTTTCAGTCTCACTGTTGAAGATGCCATATAGTAGGGTTTAGATTTTGGAAACGTATAAGCAACCGTATTGCTCTTCGTAAAATGACATATAAATGGAATTAAGGAGAAAAATAACCAATAGTTGGTTAAAACTATTTACAAAGAATTATCCTGAGCGTCAGGCATAGAACATACCAAGCAGCACAATATCTGAAAGCGTGTTTAATGTACTAGGTGCATTCCAGAAGTTTTGAGACTTTTTTGAGAGGTGGTTGTAAATTTTCTAGACTTTTGTAATTTTCGTATATCATTAATATATATCTTACAAGCTGACCTGCCAACATTTTTTATTACCAATTGTAGGAGACGGCTGTAACAACATTTTGAACATGCTCTGCTAAACACTGCTTGTCGGAGCTAACTAGTTTACAGAACGAAGCTCGCGGTGTAATAAAGTTTTGTTAAACTGAGTGTAAACGCTCCAATAACTTACGAAATACTCCAGACTAATTATGGATTAACTTGTATGAGCCGATCATCAGTTTCTTGCTTGTACCAGAGGTTTCAATTTGGTTGAGAAGAGGTGAGAGACAATGAGATGTTTTATGAGGAGAGAGAGACGTCAGAGCAGGTTGAGAAAATTCGCAATTTTTTGTGTGAAGACCGTCGTATGTTTATAAAGACAATAAGCACACAATTTAGAGTTGGCATAGTAACTGCGCACAGAATTATACATGAAGATCTCGACACACCCAAAATTTGTGAAAAAGGTTGTTCGTAGAGTGCTCAGACGAACGGACGGAAAGACGCGTTTGGTGAAAGCAGAGCACTGGTTGGGCTCATTACCTTCAATACAAGAGTATTTGAGTCTCTGGTGACCTGTGACGAAAGCTTTCACGAAACAGCTGGAGCACTACAACAAGTGCATTGAAATCAGAGGATCTTACTTCCAAAGTGAAAAGAGTTTTGCATTTGTTTGGAATTAATATCTCTCCTGAGAATGTCTTAAGTGTTATGGTAAGCTCCTTGTGTATGTATGTATGCATGTATGTATATATGTATGTATTATTGCTTATACTCTTTAAAGATGTTATTAATAGAGATGTGATTTGGCAAGCCATGCATCGATAATTACATAACCAGCTGCAAAAGCTTATTGTTTTCGACGTCAAACTGTATTATAACAGTTAAAGATTCGCCGAAGGTAGCACAGAGTTAACAAACTAATCACATTTGCAGTTACAAACATAGGTCTAGCAAACAATGGCAGCATAAAATACATTGGACTTCATATCACGTGATTGCCGAACAGTTTTGTATGCGATAGTAAGAATATATTTATGAGTGTTAGACATTAGAGAACGAAGTGTAGCGATGAAGATGCCCATCAGTTGAAAAGAAAATGGTGGTCACCATGGTATATTTCTATAAAACAGTTTCATTTGCAGGTCTCATTCAAGTTGTTTATTTGTAGATTTGAAACACAATTCTTTTATTTCCCGAAACAGTATGTAAACTCTTTTAGAATATCTTACCTTAAAATAGTTCTCTGTGGATTTCATTTTCATGATGTGGCATATTACTAAGAAAAGAAAGATAAATAGAATAATAGATAACTGGATATACGTGTGTATATGCGCGTGTGTAAGAGTGTGTGCATATATATATATATATATATATATATATATATATATATATATATATACACATACAAATATTACATACATACGTATGTATATATGTGTAGATATATATATAAACATTATATATACATGTATGTATATGCGTATGTATGTATGTATGTATGTATGTATGTATGTATGTATGTATGTATGTATGTATGTATCTATGTATGTATGTATGTATATATATATTATATATATATATATATATATATATATATATACGGATGTATATATATGTATATATATACATGCGAGAGAAAGAGAATGAGAGAGAGAGAGAGAGAATAAGAGAGGGAATGAGAGAAAGGACAGAGGTCAGCGAAAAACCTGCAGAGAATTGAATATTTTCCCTGGCTGTGATGCCACAAGTTATCCATAAAGTTTTTCATTGGCTTACGGACATTGATCTGAGAAAATACGTCAAGAGAATTTTCTTCTAAATCTTGGCAAAGTCTGTAAGCAGAAGATATAGCTTCATCGGACTGGAATTTGGTATTTTTCCTACATAACAGATATCAAAGGAAGTTGCTTGTTTAGTGCCATCATCATCTCCAAATCACATGGAATGACATCAGCCTCGGGGAAAAATTTCATTGATTGCCTTGAAAATGTCAGCAAGGAAAATGGTTTAGAAGTTATTGGAGAAAGGAAATGTGGAAGAAAAAGAGAGTGAGCGAGAGAGAGAGAGAGAGAGAGAGAGAGAATAAAAGAGAGAGAGAGAGAGAGAGAAAGAGCGAATGAGGGAGAGAGGCGAAAGAAAGAAAATAGTTCGGATGTTATCGATGGGAATTAGAGAAGGATGAAGGAGAAATACCGAGCGAAATACATAAAGAGAAGATTATAAAGAAAATATTTAGAAGGAGAGTAAGAAAGAATGCGAAAGGGTTTGAGAAACTGAGAGAAAGAAGAGAAGGTGGGAAAGTAAGAAGTAGATGAAAATGGAGAGTAAATTTGATAAGGAGGGTGTATTGAATGTTTGTCGAACTGAAGAATTTCAGAAGAAACAGGCGATGTGAGAGAAATAAATAGAAGAGAAAAACAGAGCGGTATACGGAAAAGGTGAGATTTTGAGAAAGAAACGGAGCGATAGATAGATAGATAGGCAAGCGTGTTGGTAGGCAGAGAGCAAAAGAGAGAGGGTAAGTGTGTGTGTGTGTGTGAGAGAGAGAGAGAGAGAGGGAGGGGAGAGAGAAAGAATTACAGAGAGGTGAATAGCGAGAGAAATTGAAGCAGCTTTAAATATGCAGATAGAGAGAAAACGAAAGAGTGCATCGGTGAGAAATGGGTAAAGAGAGAGATAAAGTCGATAAATGGATAGACAGAGAGTGAAAGAGAGAGAGAGAGAGAGAGAGATACAGTGTGTCTGTTTGAGAGGGATAGAGAAAGATAGAGAAGTATATCTGAGAGAAAGAGAGAGGTACAGTAAGTGTGTGCGTGAGAGAGAGAGAGACAGAGAGACAGAGAGAGAAATAGAGAAATGCAGTGTGTGTGAGAGAGAGATAGCGATAAATGGACTTACACACACACACACACACACACACACACAAACACACACACACACAAACACACACACACACATACACACACACATATATATATATATATATAGAGAGAGAGAAAGGTGGAGAGAAAGGAGAAAACGACACTGAAACGTGATAGAAATAATAGCAATAGAATGAAAGAAAAACAAAATGAAATGAAAGTGAGAGCAATAGTATGTGTGTGTGTGTGTACGAGATAGATAGATAGAGAGAGAGAGAGAGAGAGGGGGAGAGAGAGAGAGATAGAGATAGAGAGAGAGAGAGAGAGAAACGGGAAATTACGAAGAGCTGGAAAAGCAGCAGAAAGTTTTGGTTATAAGCGGATATCAACAGATAAGGGAATCGAAGTGAAAACTGGTTTGTAGGTGGGTGATGTAATTTTCGAACACGGCAGTTTGGAATACATAACAAAAATATACGGCTAATTGCTGTTGGCTTTAGTTTTGGCAATATTTACCTCTGTGCTGCACATTCGACAAATATGTATGTATTTATAACAGAGTAAACAGGTGTAAATTAGAGCATTTATGTGTGTGTTTGTATGTTGGCATGTGTGTGTATTTATGTATACGCGTATAGGTGTGGGTAGTTTATATGTGTTATATATATATATATATATATATATATATATATATATATATATATTATATATATATATATATTCATTCAACTTGAGGTAAAATTAATTAATTATTCAGTTTGCTGGCACTGTTAGTTTCGAGCAGATCTTCAGAAGCGATAAGAAGCCGAAAGGGTATGCTCCACTTTCAGTGTTTTCAAATCCAAACCAAGGAGTTCTGAGCTGATGATAGAAATGTCGAGTTGACTAATCTTGAAACGTACGTTCTCAAATAACCTTTGCATTTGATTTTTTAATGTCTTTACCCCCATACTTTCGTGAGTTGAATTGAGCAAACACTATATGAGAGAGGTTTTCTTTAAGTATTAGAAATAGTTTTTAAAAAGTTTTTTTGCTACTATTTCTAATGAGTTCATATGCGGCAAAGTAATTTATTTACTAAGCCCTTTTATATAATATATATATATATATATATATATATATATATATATATATATATATATATATATATATATAGATATATATATATATATATGTATATATATATATATGTATATATATATATATATATATACAATATATATTTATGTATATATATATATGCATATGAATGTTTGAATGCATGAATATGTAGGTATGTATATTCACACACACATATACATACATATATATATATATATATATATATATATATATATATATATATATATATATATATATATATATATATATATATATACGGAAGCTTTATGAAAATAAACAAAAGACGAAGGCAGGTGGAAAACAAACGAACAATGTATTAGTATGGCGCTCAGGAAATATAAATAAAACAAGTCTTTAACGTTTCGAGCCTACGCTCTTCAACAAAAGATACACAGAGAGAGAAAAACACAGAAAGAAGGAGAAAAAATGCGTGCAGTAGCTAACGAATCAACATGGCGATCTGATTTCGGCCAGAGGTCAAAGATCAAACATGAGACGCGAGAGCGAAATAAGGGGAGATAATAGGGTTGATAAAGGGTTGAGGGACCAGCTAAAAGTGCGTGGGAGGGGTCTGGATGTGTGTATGTATAGGTTGGTGTATGTATTAGTATGTATAGGGGGTGTGTTGTGTGTGTGTGTGTGTGTATGAGAGTATTAGTGCGTAAGATTGGTCTGGACGTGCGTATGTATGGGGTTGGTGTATGTATTAGTATGTATTAGTATGTATTAGTACGTATTGGTATGTATAGGTGTGTGTGTGTGTGTGTGTGAGAGAGAGTATAAGTGCGTATGCGGGGTCTGGACGTGTGTATGTATAGGTTGGTGTAAGTATTAGTATGTACTAGTATGTATTAGTACGTATTAGTATGTATTAGTTGGTGTGTGTATTAGTATGGCACATCATATGTGATGTGATGTGTAAAGTCATGTGGTGTAGTGAGGAGAAAGGGGGGGAGAGAAGGGGAGGGGAGAAGAGGGGAGGAGAAGGGGAAGAGGAGACGATGGGGGAGAAGGAAGGTGAGGAGGGGGATGAAGGAGGAAAGAGGGAGAGGGGGAGAGAGAGAAGGTAGAGGGGAGTGAGGGAGCAGGGGAAGGGGAAGGAGGTGAGGGAGAAAGAGGGAAGAAGGGAAGGGGAGTAGGGGTGAAAGGATGAAGGACTGAAGAAGTAGGGGTCGGGGGGAGAAAGGATAGGTGAGGAGGGGGAGAGGGGGGTTAGATGAGGAGGGGGGAGAGTTGAGACCAAATGGCGTATAAGAGAGAAGAGAGAAGATTAATTCCTGTTCACGGCGCAAACGGGAATCCGGATGGCCTCTGTGTAAGGACAAACCGAACACAGATAGGTGTTGCAAGGAGTGACCGGTGGAGCGGAAATGGCGTGAGACCGGTGTGTCGTTCGCAAGGTGGATGTCACGAAGGTGTTCCGCGAACCGGTCAGCCAAGCGGCGTCCCGTTTGTCCGATGTACAAGGAATTGCAGAGAGAGCAAGAGATGCTATAGATAATATTGCTGGAGGTGCAGGTGAAGGAGTGGATGATGGAATAGGGTCGATGGTGGGTGCTAGTGAGGCGGGTGGTGTTGGAGAGGTAAGGGCAAGTGCGGCAACGTGGGCGGGAGCAGGGGAACGAGCCGGGTTGGGAGGTAGGGTCAGGGAAGGAGCTATGGACCAAAAGGTCTCGAAGGTTGTGGGCTCGTTTGAAAGAGGGGAGGGGTCGGTTAGGGAGAGGTGTGAAGTGGACGGGTCGGACTGGAGATGACGGAAAGCTCGAAGAATGGTGCGTTGGAGACTTAGGGTCGTGGGTGGTAAGTGAGGGGAAAAGGGAGGCGGGGAGACTACAGGGCGGGTTCGGGGAGAGAGAGCAGATACACGGTCCACGGACCGTGCTCTGGCAAGGGCGGTGTGGATAGTGGTGAGGGAGTATCCACGTAGGGTGAAGTGGTGAGCCATACGTTGAGACTGAGTCTCAAAGTCATGGTCGTCACTACAGAGACTACGTAGACGGAGGATTTGAATAGGGGATGGAAAGCTTGGTTGTGTTCTGGGTGGGAGGAAGAGAAGTTGAGGTATGAGTGTGAGTCTGTGTGTTTGTAGTGAATGGAGGTGGTAAGAGTGGAGTGAAGAATATATGCATATATTACGTACATACGTATACATACATATATATATATAAATGTAATATATATGTATATATTATATATATATATATATATATTATATATATATATATATATATATAAATATATGTAAAATATCTCTCTCTCTCTCTTTCTCTCTCTCTCTCTCTATATATATATATATATATACATACACACCCACCCACACACACACACATATATATATGTAAGTCCCAGAGATCGAAGTGTAGGAAGAAAGTCATCTGTAGAAAATATATAAAACCAACTTTCATGGACAATCGTGGTTTATTGAGACGGAAGGTTGTGGGTTAGTTTCGTATCGAAGAACAATAAGCTGAAAAAGTTCTTTTTATGTTCCAGGTGTGCAAATAAGAATAGAAGAATTACGGAATGGAGTAGGAAAGATTCAGGTTGCATGTTTCAGAGCGAGCAGAACCTCAGAAGTGGTAAAATCCAAGTGAAGTGTATACCTATTTCTTTACTACCCACAAGGGGCTAAGCACAGAAAGGACAAACAATGACAGACAAACGGATTAAGTCGATTATATCGACCCCAGTGCGTAACTGATACTTATTTAATCGACCACGAAAGGATGAAAGGCAAAGTCGACCTCGGCGGAATTTGAACTCAGAACGTAGCAGCAGGTGAAATAATGCTAAGCATTTCGCCCGGCGTGCTAACGTTTCTGCCAGCTCGCCGCCTTGAAGTGAAGTGTATACCGCCGGCTACTCTTCAGGCGGTATACACCTCTCAGACAGACAGACCGACAGACCGACAGACAGACCGACAGACAGACAGACAGACAGACAGACAGGCACACGCACACACACATTCACACATATAACCAAAAGCAACAATTCTCATATGCACGCGTGCACACATACGCATAATAAAAACACATACAAGTAAATGTATAGATTTCCCCCAGAAACTTAGAAACTCCGGGTAAAAAGCCATAAAACCCATGCTGAATATTTCTACTTCGTTCGTACTATCTAATAGAAAGATGATTACACTCTCTCATGCGCCAACACATTTTGCGTGTGTATGTATGTTTGCGTGGAACTCCTACGTATGTTGTATTTTCTATGCTGGTATATAATGTCTCAAAGAGTAGCTATTTGTTGTTTCGCCCTAAGTTCTATTTTAATGGACCTATAAGTCTTATAGAAGAGTGTGCATTGAAGTTAATTTGATTTAGAATCCGGTAAAACACAGATACATCCTTCGGACAATTTAATACCAATAACTGTTACACTTCAATACCACTTACTCATCTTAAGGAAGCTTTGATATTCGCTTTTAACATTGTTCTTATACTAAGTAAATTAGCATCGTAATTTCAGCTAAAAAATATTTAATGCAGTTTAACGGCGACCAGAACCTCAGAAGTGGTAAAATCCAAATGAAGTGTATACCTATTTCTTTACTACCCACAAGGGGCTAAACACAGAAAGGACAAACAATGACAGACAAACGGATTAAGTCGATTACATCGACCCCAGTGCGTAACTGGTACTTATTTAATCGACCCCGAAAGGATGAAAGGCAAAGTCGACCTCGGCGGAATTTGAACTCAGAACGTAGCAGCAGGCGAAATACCGCTAAGCATTTCGCCCGGCGTGCTAACGTTTCTGCCGGCTCGCCGCCTTGAAGTGAAGTGTATACCGCCGGCTACTCTTCAGGCGACCTATGATATATTGATGGGTCCAAGTTACTAACCGTATTAGACTCTTCTAAGCTGAAACAACGGATGACTATAAAGTTTCAGACAATGTCACAATATAATGGTTTGATGCCTTTATACGTAGCTGCTTAATATGCAACGTTATCTACAGATAAAGTGTCATCAATAGGTACCATGGATCATATAGAATTTACTCCCTTTAAATGCCATTACACCTTACATACACACAGCTATAGTACATATTAACTCTTCGAATACAAAATACGAACTATACTTGGGACGTCATAGCGATATCATCTTCTTACTTTGGAAACAAGAAAGCATGCTGTGTTTGCTCTAATGAAGCCTTCATATTTTATTAACTGGTACTCCGTCGCTTACGACGACGAGGGTTCTAGTTGATCCAATAAACGGAACAGCCTGCTCGTGAAATTAACGCGCAAGTGGCTGAGCACTCCACAGACATGTGTACCTTTAACGTAGCTCTCAGGGAGATTCAGCATGACACAGAATGTGACAAGGCCGACACTTTGAATTACAGGTACAACCAATTTTTGCCAATTGAGTGGACTGGAGCAACGGGAAATAAGGTGGTTTTTCAAGGACACAATGCGTCACCGGGAATCGAACACACAACCTTACGATCGTAAGCTGATTACTCCTAACCACTAAGCTACGCGCCTTCACGCTTATTTTATAAATTACTCAGCTTGAAAAGAGAATGCTTATTTTTTACAAACAAAATTTTAAAGTCTTTTAAATTTTATAAAAGGCGTGCTTATGTAGTAAGAAGCTTACTTCCCAACCTCAGGGTTCCGGGCTCAGTCCCAATGCGTGGTGCCTTGGGCAAGTGTCTTCTATTATAGCCTCGGGCCGACCAGACTCATGTGCGTGGATTTGGTAGGAAACTGAGAGAAACCCGTCGTATGTATGTACGTATATATATATATGTATATATATATATACATGCATATATGCACACACACACACACACACACACATACACACACACACACACACACACACACATATATATATATATATATATATATATATATATATAAATAAATAAAGCTGAAGGCGCATGGCTCAGTAGTTCGAGCGTCGAGCTTACGAACGTGAGGTTGTGAGTTCGAATTGCGGACCTAGCTGCGTGTTGTTTTCTTTAGCAAGACACTTTATTTCACGCTGCTCCAGTTCACTCACCTGTAGAAATGAGTTGTAACGTCACAGGTTCCAAGCTGTATCGCCCTTTGCCTTTCCCTTGGATAACACTGGTGACGTGGAAAGGGGGGGGTGCGGTATGCATGGGTGACTGCTGGCCTTCCACAAACAACCTTGCCCGGACTTGTGCTTGGGAGGGTAACTTTCAAGGTGCAATCCCATGGTCAGTCATGACCGAAGGAGGTCACAGCATGTATGTATATATCTATGTATGTATGACTGTTTGTCACCCCCTCCACCGTTTGAAAATCGGAGTTGGTCTGTTTGTGTCCCCGTAACTTAGCAGTTCAGCAAAAGAGATCGATAGAATAAGTAGCAGGCTTAGAAAGAAAGTACTGGGGTCGATACATTCGACTAAAAATTCTTCAAGACGGTGCCCCAGCATGGCCGTAGTCTAATGACTGAAACAAGCAAAAGATAAAACAAAAGATAATTCTTCCCAGGTAAGGTAGTAAATAGTAATCTAGTACATTCTTTCGGTTGACTGCAAATTTATTTCAGTAAGGCTTATTTAGCATGATACAGATCTATTATGAAATTACCTCATCCATTATATTTCATTTATCAGCATTGTATTATACGAGCAAAACGCCCCCCGTTCAATGAGTTGTCAAACATTTAAACCAAATTTTCTCAAAATAACTTGTCCGACCGTCCCATAGGCCTCCCCTTTGAGAAACACGGATTTAACCTAAATTTGAGACAGTGCGTACAAATGCAGGTTCCCACGGCTTTATCGATTGCATTCTCACCTGGAATCGATTTTTGTACTTTTTTCAAGACGTATTCACGTCCTGATACCGTCGGTATCTACATATCAAATTTGAGCGCAATCGGATGGAGGATGCCCAAGATCCTAGAAGACACAGACAGACACACAGACACACAGACAGACAGAACGGATTATATATAATAGATGTGCATGTATGTGTGTGTATGTGTGTGTGTGTGTGTGTGTGTGTGTGTGTGTGTGTGTGGAGAGAAGGTCGAAACTGTCGAGAGAACGTGAACAAATGTTCTTTAGGAATAGCTCGAAGCACACACATAATGCTATAAATGATAGTCTGTAAATATTGGGTTGAAAATTCTTTTTGGATAGAAAAAGACCAAGGCTGCTCTTATGTATATTTATTTATCGTATGAAATAGACCAATATATGAGTAAGATTACATACCAAACCCAAATACATAAATTAATCAGATAATTTTATTTAAACTAAAATTGAAAGCCGTCTCAGAAGTTGCTTGCGACTATGTTTTTTAAAATTGTTTATTTGATTTGAGGCGGTTGCTTGAGTGTACAATTGTGTGAAGGTACATATGAACTGCATGATTATGCATGTGAACGTGTGTTTGAATTTATTCTTCCCTTCTTAGATTTTTTTTCTTCTTTCGTAGATTTCTGGATGTCTAAACGTAGGTGTATGACTATATAGATAAGTGGGTTGGTGTAGAAAAATTAATTTATATATATGTATATGCGTGTGTGGCGGTAGTGGTGTAGTTGGCCTATGAGCTTTTCAGCCCACCCTCGTGTGTGTGTGTGTGTGCGTGTGTGTGTGTGTGTGTGTGTGTTTGTGTGCGCGTGTGTGTGTGTGTGTGTGTGTGTGTGTGTGTGTGTGTGTGCGTGCGAGTATGCTAGTACGCACGGTTGCTTTTCTCTGATCGAGTTCCTGATTGCTCTCACCTCTTAATGTCTGACAGCTTAGAAAGTCGAAATCTTATTTTCCTTAGATATCCTGACTACAGTGTTTTCTTTTTTTCTCTTCTTTATTTCACTGATAACATTAAGATAATAGCTTTCTTTTTCTTTTAAGAGAGCAAAAATTGTTCTCTTAAGTTTGTGTACAGTTCTGCCTGAGTATTGTCAATCAATTGAAGTTGGTAAATAATATTGGATTGAATTACTTCTTTCTTCTGAGGATCTGGCGTTTCAATGTTATTATGCAAACGTCAACGTAACGATTATTGCATAACATACTAGTATTCGCTAGTGAAACACGTCTGAAGATTACGATATTATGATAATAAGGCAGCGAATTGGCAGAAAAGTTAGCACGCCGGGCGAAATGCTCCTTCCACAAAATTTCGGGCCTTGTGCCTAGAGTAGAAAAGAATATTATTATAATAACAAAATTCTCGTGTTTTATAGCCACTCTCGGATATACAGGAGAGGGGCTTTCTCCGTCCTGGTTGCGGATCCGTGGAATAAGCTGCCAGACGAGATGGTGAAGATGCCGACGACCGCTCGGTTCAAAGTCTCCCTTGACCTCAAGTGGCCTGAACTCTTTACATGAACACCACCCTGTACATAACTCCATGTCCCCCTACATGGCCTTGCTTTTTGCTTTTTGAGCCAAAAAATTGACTAACTAACTAACTACCTAACTATTCTGTAAATTATTGAAATGCATATAATACCAACAAGAAAATCGGAAGACAAATTTTAATAATCGATCGGAATTTGGATGTACAATGATTTCAATGGAGTCCTAAACGATTCATCTGTTATAAAATTGACATCATTTGGTTGCATTCCGTAAGGGTGTCTGCTCAGCCTATGAACTTTTCAGAGGACCCTCGCACGTGCGCGCACACACGTGTAAACAAAACAAATTTGTTTCGAAATTATCTGTCAGGCAGATAATTTATAGTCGAGTCTGCTGCGTGTCTGACGATATATGCCTAGCTTGCGAATAAAAGTATAAGGGGATAGTGGCTGTTTGCGTGGTGATTGCGTTTTATTGGTTAATTTTCAGTCATCAACCAACAAACGATAGTTTGGCATGGAACTGTCTTCGTGCGTGCTTGTTCTGCTTGACGTGTCGAAGTGGAAGAAGCCAATGGGTGTACATCTGTGCGTGTGAGCTTCTTCTTTTGTGTGTGTGTGTGTGTGTGTGTGCGTGAGCGTGTTATGTTTTTATGTATTTATGAGTGTGGAATGTAGATGTAACAGAAACAATGTCGCATTTTAAACTTGAGAAAAGCCTTGTATATTTGTTCTTACCTGCTTCATTTATCTAAATAAAATTCACAAATTACCAAAAAAAAAACGAGATCAATATCATAAAAGCCATATTAGTTATAATAATCGATGTGCTTTTTCTTTTTAACCACCAAAGAGTCGAAATATTGCAACATGCATCAAAAAGCCGAAATACTGCAAAATGCATTAAAGAACAGGAAAATATTGCAACATGCATCAAAGAACCGAAATATTGCAACATGCATCAAAGAGCCGAAATATTGCAACATGCATGGAGAAAAGAAAGAAATGTAAATTGACACTTACTATTGATTAAAGGAAATGCAAAAGAAAGAAATGCAAATGACATTGACTCCTTTCATTTTAAAGCTAAATTAAACAAGATCTGTAGAACTATACAAGAAAACGCTCACACACTCACACACACACACAAGAAGTAACACACACTCACACACATAAGAACAAATACGCACACGCTCACACACAGAGACGTATACCCATTTGTTGCTGAAAAATATTGGAATTATAATATGTTGTACATTCTGTGGTATCCTTTTATCACAACAAATTTGTTTAGTTCATCAAAATTAAGTTATATTAAAAATTTATTAAGTTAAATTATCGCATTCTCAGTTTTAACAAAATAATTGTCTACAAATCCTAATGACATCTTTACGCAATTATTCAATCTACGAATGATAATTTTTATAAATTTACAAGTAATGAATCAAAAATAATTTAGTAATAATTTGTTTAATTCGATAACTATTTCATTAATATGTGTCTCATAATGCGAATTATCTTTGCTTATAATTATTTCGGTTTTATACTTTCGCTATTATATAGATTCAACTTCATCATAAATCCATTTTTTATTTATTATTATGGTAATCTGCATGCAGATATGATTTTTATATGATTTTTATATGCTTTGGTATGAAGAGTATTATAATGAATTTATTTATTCGAAGTTAAGGATCATATTTTGTACATTTTTAATTTTTTATATTAAGAACCCGGTTTAATAATTATCGTGATATCGTAATTCACACATGAGTCTCTTTTCGTTTTGAGAGGCCACAGATTGTACAACATCTAGGGATTTCAATATTTTTTCAGAAACAATGCTAGTCCCATACATTTTAAGGTTTATTATGACATTCTGTAACCCTTTTGAGCGTGTGGATTTCTCAATTATAGTCTAGTTATGAGCCAACTCTGCCTTTGTATACTGTGTGATGTTTGTAACTACGGAGACCTGTAGAAAGTGATTTTGTCTAATACTATTTTTTGTCACGGTTTTCTTTGCCGAAGTATAATGGCAGCTGGTTTCTAAATACTGGTCACATGACATGTAACTTAAATTGCACTAAAAGATACACAGACACACACACACACTTATACACACATACACATACACACATATACGCGCAAATGCACACATATACATGGACACACGCACAAGCACACATATACATGGACACACGCACAATTGAACTCACACATGTCCACACATGAATATAATATTAATGTAGTAGCCGTTTACTTCGAAATTTTAGAAACTCTAATCCTTCATTTAGTGTCTACTTAGTGTACATAGGTAGACATGCAAAATATGTTTAGTGTACATATGGATATACATACATAGACCAAGAATCACTTTCTATTGAAAGAACTGACCAGCTGTATAGGAGTAAACACATTTTTCTTCTTTCACTCTTCTTTCTTCCTTTCCTTCTCTTTTCCATTGACACTCCTTTCAGATACAAAGGCACACACATGCACTCTCTCTCACTTTCTCCCCATTCATCACCCTCTTTTACTATCCTATATCTCTCTCCACCCCTACACACTCAATAATACTATAAAAAGAGACAAATCTCCTAAACAAAAATCTGTAAATATAAAACCATCCAGATTTCTGAGTACCTTATTTCTTCTAATATATAATACCTGTACATCATCTCCAAAAACCTTTTTAATATATATGTATATATATATATATATATATATATATGTTCATACGCATACAAATGAATTTTGGGTCATCCTATAAATAATGTGGTTTTTTCAATTGTATGTACTAAAATTCGGAGGGGACGGGATAAACTACCTGTATCAACTTGCTATAAAAGCAGGTAGTAATTTTACCTTGTCCTTATTCTTAGTATAAATTTTGACGAGTGCATTTCGATTTTAACAGTTATTTTTTCAGAGATTTAATAGAAGTGACAAAGGAGCATATTCGGTAAATTTTGCTTTAGTTAAATAAAGGCAGCAACTCAACGGAAAGCACGAGGAATTTTAATGCAGTATAATGGTGTCGAACAATAAGCGTAAGCTAGAATCAACGACGGTCCCAGAGATTCCGAGCCGGAAACTACAACTTAGGAGACTAGCCTCGTCCTGGAAAATCTGTAGAGCACAACGAGGACGTCCTGCAAACCCTAATCGAACAAAATCTCATCGTAGCTGTTGAGGAACTAGTCAAGAATCTTGGAATTTGGTCATTTAACCATTCATCGACACCTGCATGTCATAAGCAAAGCCAACAAATTAGATCAATGGGTTCTTCACAAACTTTCTGAGTCTAATCGCATGCAGTGAGTGAATGTATGCACTTCTTTGCTGTCACGTCTCACGAATGAACCTTTTTTGGACCGAACAGTGACTGGTGAAGCAAAATGGGTTCTCTCTAAAAATATCAAGCGCCGAAGACAGTGGGTAGGGAAAGGAGAAACACCGGCAACCCAGGCTAAAGAAGGTCTTCATCCATATAAGGTGTTATCTGTTTGGTGTGATATGAAAGGTTTAGTCCACTTTGAACTTTTAAGCCCAAAACAATCAATAACAAAGGAGATCTGCTGCGTGCAACTTGAGCGGCTTAAGTCAGCGCTAGAAGAAAAACGACCATCTTTGGTTTCAAGACGAAAGGTGTTCTTCTATCAAGATAATGCTCGGTCACATACAGCAAGGATTAAATTCCTGCAATTCTCAAAATAATTTGGACGGAAAAAAAATGACTTCTGTAGACGCGGTCAAAACAGTCCTGGAGGAGTTTTTCATCACGGACAATTGAATTTTGGAAGAGGGGCTTTGCAAGTCTGCCAGATAGATGGAAGAGCATTGTAGAAAATGAAGGAGAGTAAATTTTAGATTAAAAAAGAACTTTATCTCAATTATGAATAGTAAAAGAAGAGTAAAAAACCGCATTACTTATGGGGTGACCCAGTATACATATATATGCGTGTTTAGTTATATTTACATACACATTTGCATAAGTATATATATATATATATATATATATATATATATATGTATATATATCCTTAAATCCTTAAATCCTTAAAAATGTTTTAGCCCGAAGGCCGCGGCCATGCTGGGGCACCACCGCTGAATGAGCTACACTAGTTTGTGAATCCACCTCTGATACGTGGCACTTGATCAACAAGGGAGTTCGATGCTGCTGCCCGCATCCGTGTCTCCTGTCGTGAGGTAGGTTCATCTGGGACTCCCAACAAGAAGAGATCCAGTTTAGTTTTAAAGAAACCCACATCCACACCATGTAAGTCTCTCAGGCATTTAGGGAGGATGTTAAAGAGCTGTGGTCCTCTGAAACCCAAGCTGTTGCAGTATCTGGACCTGTATTTTGATGGTGATGTTGGAATCCTTGGCACCACGCAGCGGCGCCCCGTTCTGCGGTTGGAGTAACTTTGAATGCCAAAGTTTGGGACAAGACCCTCCAGGATTTTCCAGATGTATATCACTGCATATCTCTCCCGCCTCCGCTCCAGGGAGAAGAGGTTTAATACCTTCAGTCTTTCCCAGTAGCTGACATTTTGCATTGAGACGATTTTCTTAGTGTAGCTTCTCTGAGTTGCTTCGAGTTCTGCTGTTTGTTTTATATTGTGTGGTGGCCAAAGTTGGGAGCAGTAGTCCAAGCGGCTGAGGACAAATGTTTTCCATAGGACCATCAGTGTCTCCTTCTCTCTTGTTCTGAAAGTTCGGAGAATCCATCCAGCTAGCCGTCTGCATTTTATCACCAGATTAGCAATATGCATTTGGAAAGATGCATCATTGCTCATGTCAATGCCCAGGTCACGCACTGATTTTGTCTATGTATATAGGTATATATATATACACATGCATATATATATATACATATATATATATATGTCTATGTATATAGGTATATATTTATACAGGCATATATATATACACACACACACACACACATATATATATATATATATATATATATATATATATATATATACATAGCTGTGTGTGTGTGTGTATACACTCGCGTACACAGACACACAAACACATAGATACACCCACACATGAATACGCCCACACATACATACACACATATATATATAATATATATATATATTATATATATATATATATATATAATATATATATATATCGAGAGAAAGCAAGGAAATGAGAGGGGAGATAGTCAGATTGTTATGGCTTTGCCTGGGAGTAATATACTATGATAAATGCATAATTTCTGTCAGAGATAACACACATATAAACTAAACAAAATACATGCATCCCAGGCAAATATGCATCTATATTTTAAAATTGATACTAATGATATTTGATTTGATAGTACAGTCGTATATCATTTGTTTTTCTTTACTCCTTTTTTAGTGCTATATTCTCTCATTCGCTTACTGCTGTTTGGGCCATGTTTTGATAACACAATGTATTCGTCAATTATAATTTCGAAATTTTGTTGAAGAACATCTAGCAGATGCATAGTATGCAAGTATCTAACAGGATAATTATATACCTATTTTATATGCTTGAATTTCATCTAAATTTTTGTTTACAAGTATTTTATCTTGTATATCAGTATATTAATGATAGTTAATTTCTCCAGGCCTAGTTGGTAAATACTTTTCTTTCATTTTTAATATGTATGATAGATAATCTATGATAAAATGTATATTTTTGTATAAGATAAAACAATTTATTAAAATATATAAAAAATAATGCTTATATTAGAATTTGTTTATAACATACAATTACACTTCAGAGATGATGAAAGAGTTGATATGACGCTCATGCTTACTCCAATGTAGTTCCTTGGTTTCAGCTTTTCTACTTGCCTAGGGATTATATTTCAAAATAAGGAAATCTATTGGAGTCCTTTTAATTTAGAATGGTTTCAGATCTATAGTGGGCTTGATTTTTAAAGGTAGTATATTTTTGTGAAAGTATATTTTTTGGTTTTTAATTCCGACGGAAAGTACATTTTTGAGTGTCGTTTAGATGATCATTGACCGTAAATGATTTCCCAATCTATTTCATATGTTCGAGATATTCCTTTTCTTCTTTATTTTCTATCGAACACATGTAAGTTTACATAGAGTCAAGTACCTTATTCAAGAGCAGTGCTTATTGCCTGTGGATATGAATATCATTGTGATTCTTTAACAAAAAAGGCCGATACTTTATCTCACCAGCCATGTGGAAACTCTACGATATACATTCTGAATTTTAAAAAGGCTGCAGAATGCCTGTATCTTAGAGTTTACACTTCGACTATAATGTAAGCGATTATTTCTATAGTCTGAGAAAAATAGTATTAAAAATAGTGAACTTTAGTCAATGTATTTAGCCCTAGCGATGACTTGTTGGATCCAGATATTGAAATGGTAACTGCTTCTATAAGTTACACTTCATGTTCAGCACAACGTTGGGCAGTGAGTGTAAATATTGAAAAGGATAACTGATTAAATTCCATGACAACCCTTATGGTTAGCTTCAGGTCCTAAATAGAATTCACTTCCATCATTATTTGAGAATAAGGAAGAAACACTTTATTGAAGAAACACTTTATAGAAATATCGACAGAGCTCTTGAAAACGTCAATATATCGATCCTGTAGACAATGTATTCAGTTCTCCCTTATGAAAGTTGTTGAATTTCATTACTATTTTGAGTGAGTAGGAAGTATCGATGAAAAAAGTCAATGACTACACAGGTTGATATTTCAAAACGAGGAGACAGAAAAATAGGCTTTTACTAACGCAGGAAAAATACTTCTGCTTGATACGCCTTACGAAATCAACTGCTTTCCGAATAGATGCTCCTTGTAGCCTTGGATAACTCCTTCGAGGGAATATAATCGAATGCTACTCGACGAATCTTTAGGCAAACGTTAACCTCTGATCAATGTAACGATTTCCACCATTAAATACCTTTCGCAACTTCATATCAGCCCTTTTCTACTTCATACGCTCAGATTAAGAAATAAGACACATAATAAATATTTCCCCATTCTAAAATACAGGGACAGTAATTAGCACAGGTGAAGGTGTTGCGTGTGCTACAGACTAAGTGGCATGAGTTTTTTTTAGAAGGAGAAAGCATATTTGTGCACACAGGAAAACTGAGCTAGAGTTTGCATAGAAGCCCTGATCCACTTTTAACCTGAATGCCGATATAAAATTCCCCGCTTAGATAGATACTAAAGCAGTACCCAGCTGGTTTGTTATAGTGGATAGTAGAAATCCTATTTCTTTACAACCCACAAGGGTCTAAACACAGAGGTGACAAACAAGGACAGACAAACGGATTAAGTCGATTACATCGACCCCAGTGCGTAATTGGTACTTATTTAATCGACCCCGAAAGGATGAAAGGCAAAGTCGACCTCGGCGGAATTTGAACTCAGAACGTAACAGCAGACGAAATACGGCTACGCATTTCGTCCGGCGTGCTAAAGTTTCTGCCAGCTAAATCCCAAGTGCCACTTGTGTAGTAGCATCATATGCACTGTTCTAAATAGTAAACAGGGAAACAACAACATAAACAGAATAAATACAAAAGACCCTCCCCGCCCCAGGCATCGACTGCAGCTGAAGCTGTACATAACCTGCATCAAATTGACCACTTTCTGATAATATGTGAAGATCAAGGTCATGAGTACAATCTTTTCCTCTTGAGCAGAACCATAATAAAGTATATATGACCTTTGGAAAAGTTTAAATTGCAAAAGCTAGTTTAAACTAAAGCTGGGCTTATCGACAAGCATTGGATTGTTGACCAAAGGCTCAATATTTCGTAATCTGTGTCCGGTGAAGCAAAGAGTCTGTGGTTAAAATTAAATTCTTCACTGAATTTATGCGCTTAGCTGTAACTAGAGAGGTATAGTAAGAATCATGATTACGTTATTGTACAATCAACGAGTTTTAATAAGTGGGAAGCATTTAAACATCTTTCGTTAGTTAAAAGACGTCTATAGTCACGCTAATCTGTCACGCAAATCTATCACGGTAATCTGTCACGCTGTGGGAAGAGGATCGTGAAAGTAAGTGTACGAAAGAGAGAGTGAAAAAGTGAGAGAGAAAAAGTGACAGGGGGACATACACAGATTAAAACAGATGCTACTGGCATCTACACTCAACAAGATATCTTTCTCTATCCATCTTCAATTATATAAAAGTGCTTTGGGGATGATAAAAGTGTGAGTGTGATAGAAAGATATATATATATATATATATATATATATATATATATATATATATTATATATAGATAGATAGATAGATAGATAGATAGATAGATAGATAGATAGATAGATAGATGGATAGATAGATGGATGGATAGATAGATAGATAGATGGATAGATGGATGGATAGGTGGATAGATAGATGGTTAGATAGATAGATAGATAGATAGATAGATAGATAGATAGATAGATAGATAGATAGATAGATAGATGGTTAGATAGGGAGATAAACAGATAGATTCAAACGAACGATACTGGCACATATACGAACGCTATTGGCGCGCACACACACACATAAACGACAATTAGCTGTTCGTGTGTGTGTGTGTGTGTGTGTGAGTGTATTTGTATGCATATAACTTATAACATTTTAAGTGTTATATTGAATTTTAATACTTGGTGTTTTTTTAAAAATTAAATCGTTGAACATCGACAGGGTTGGGCTAGACAGCAGTTATGCATTTTGGAAACTTGGTGATTATTGCTGTTCTTGGTGATTCTTGCTGTTTGCTTCATAAAGTTTCCTTTCCCCAACTTCGTATCAATGTTGCTGCTGGTTAACAAACGACTCTTTTACCATCGTTTTACATTTTCCCTTCCGATTTCTACTGCTTCATCTGTAACCCAAGGCTGGATAGCTACAAGTAAAATATGTTTTGCTAAAGCGCAGCCTGTTTCGTCCAAGGCAGTTTATGTTCATATTCGCTGCTAATCCATATATTCTAACCCTTGTTTCCTTATCCACTACCTGGGTGTTCGCCAAGCAGGGTTTCTCTCCCAATGCTTTCTAGCTTTGCTGTCCTCTTGAATGTTATACGGCATTGTGAAGAGTTTCGGGACAGAGTTGAGTAGATCAAAGCAATATATCAAGTATAACACTTCAATTTATTCTATACTATATCCATCAAAATTTTCAAATTTAGAACTCTGCGACCCTTCAGTAATGAAGTAGTTGCAACAAGAACAGCGGCAGTAACAACATAAGTAGAATAAGGAGGGGAGGAAAAAGAACCAGTAAAAAGCATATTCGTAATTATACGCCTATAGACATAATCAGAGTAGAGTGATAAAAAAGGGTTCGCTTGGCAACTACGTGATTCGGGTTTAGCCCTATTGCATGGCACCTCGGGCAAGTGGCTTTTACTATAACTCCATACCGATCATAGGTTTTTTTCTCGCTCACAAACTGTTATATCGCACGTTCCGATTGACCTCTACTCAACTCCCGACGTCTAGACTCCTCCCTCTATATCTACGTATTGAGCTAGCCTACTTCATCGTCTGGGGGCGTCCAGCAACACAAACAAACACACACACGCTCGCACGCACGCACGCACGCACGCACGCACGCACGCACACACACACACACACACACACACACACACACACACACACACACACACTGTACGTATATACTGTCGTCTTAGACTACGAGAAAACATATGTTCTGTAATGGAAATCAGTTGACCCCTAGTCACAAATGAAGTAAGAAAAAGTGCAGGTGAAAGAAAAGGACTATAGAACATTAGTAAGGAATTTGAAAATCCAGTAACTAAGATACTCTTTCAGTATCATACTTATTATTATTAGAGCGACAAGATACGCACCAATCTGCCTGCAGTAGAGTATGGCTGAACTTGGATTCTTGGGGAGAAAATGTAACTCCTTAACTCATATGTTACAAATGATCACGATATCTGCAACAATAAAAATATACAACACCTCCTTAAGATATAAAGGATGGAGAACAAAATAAATGCTATCCATCATAGTTTTGCCACTAAGCAGGTAGTAAGTGGAACAGTAAAGATCTATAGAACTTTTCTCAAGTTCAAAATATGATTTTGCTTTCGTTTGTTAAATTCCAACGACGGAGCCTTGTATCTTTGTCAGCAACCAGCTCAGAGGATTTCAAATAATTAAAAGTAGAAGAGAACATACACATGTGTAAATTTGTGTGGGGGTGATTTTTGTGTCTTAATGTGAGACAACCAATAGAATAGGTACCAGCTATTAAAAAAAAAAACTATTTCAAGACGGTACTCCAGCATAGCTATAGTCCAATGACTAACACACATAGAAGCATAAAAAGATATATTTTCACATAAACAATGTCCATATGTATATTCCACGAATATATACATAAATACCCGCTAACTTATTGCTGCCAATTCAAATATTTTTTTATATCCGAAAACCTGACAGATTAATAGGACACATGTCATAAACAATATTCAACAGCACACACAAACAACATACACACACTCGGATAGATACACACGCACGTACACACTGATAGATACATAAATACTATGTATATCACTTACACGAAATATCCCATCATAGATATACAGACCGTCAATCAAAAGAAAGAAAAAAAGGAAAGAAAGAACAAAACCTTTATCAAATTATAAAGGGAAAACACTAGAAACCGAGGAAATTATTGATAGCATTCGCTAGAAAAAAGAAAAAGGTTATTAAAAGGTAAAAATTAGGAAGTTTGTATGCTGTTAAGGAAGGTAAGTTCAGAGTTTTTATATAACAGGAAATGGCAGCTGGATATTCTGGAGAATTTATGCTGCATATAAAATGAAGGAGCTCCCTGGCTGAAAAATTCGGAACTCACTTCGTGGCATAAGAGAGTGGCTTAACAAATGAGCGGTATAAGCCAATGACAGAAACGAAATATATATATATATATATATATATATAAAAAAAAGGATTGAAAATGAATAAGTATATGCATTTATAAATAAATATAAAAATATTCAGAGTAACAGCTGATAACAGAATGGTAAATGCAAAACCACTAGTATACGAAAACAACGAAAAAAAAAATAATAAAAATGGAAACCAGAAATGGCAATGGAAATCAAAACAAAATAAAAAGGCATTCTGTCGGAGAGCACCATAGACATTCCTTCTCACAGTAAGCAAACGGGTAATAAAACACATAATTAGTAAAATATGTTTATGACAAACGTTAGTTGCCTGAGCGCCTTTTCATGTTTTTCCATTACAGCTAGACTCGATGTTATAGACTGGCTTTTTACATCCGTCGATATCCTAAAGTGAGAGACAAGGTGTTCTTTAACATCTCAGATCAGCTAGCATTTTAGTTATTGGGCGCCTGTCTCCCCTTCTTGCCGTTTAGTTATATAGTTATATAACATATGCATATATACATACAAACATACATATGCACATACATATATATATATATATATAGATATATATTATATATATATAATTATATATATATAAATATATATATATATACACACATATACATATATGCAAATAGTCATATATACATACATACATATGCACATACATGTATATATATGTATTATATATATATAATATATATATATTATATATATATATATATATATATAATATATATATATATATATATATATATATATATATATATATATATATATATTATACACCATACATATATGCAAATAGTCATATAATACAAACCATACACACACGGGTACGTACACACATCATGCTCACATCTCAATGCTACGGTGTGATTATCGATTCCTTGCGAACTACAAATAGCCTTTCACATGTATATTAAAAGAACTTGGTATATAAAAGTAAACTCTAACGATGTAATGAGAGGGTATATAGCCGCAGAACCACACAGACCAGCGTGTTTCATTCTGCTTTCCTTTCTTATAAACACTTCAAACGTGTTTGTATTATTCAATATGCACAGCTATAATTGCAAACAAACATATATTCACACACGCACACACGAAAACACACGCAGCGCACACACAATGCGTACACACACACGCTCACACAGACAAACACACACACACACACATACATACATATATGAATACATACATACACACATACGTACGTACATTAAAACATCATATATACGAAACAGTCAGCCATCCAAATATAGGATTATGTATACATATGTTGATATATGTATATATTCATATGTATATGTATGTATGCATGAATGAATGAATATATATATATATATATATTATATATATATATATACACATACATATGTGTCCGTGTATGTGCAAAATTATTTCAGTCCTCTTCATATAGGTATGTGTATGTGTAATAATGTATTGGTATTGTCTGAGTTAATAGAGTTAATAAATTCTGTATGCGTCTCGCATATATATATATAATATATATATATATATATATATTATATATATATATATATATATATATTATGTTATATATATTTTCATAATATGCGTACGTCACAGTTCGTATATGTAATGTGAATATCTATCTATCTATTAATGTATATATCTTAACGTATATATACATATATATGTAGATATACATACACAAATATAACATACATAAAAAATACACCCATACATTTATACATACACGCCACATACATTATATATATGTATATACATATATATGTCTGTGTAAGTATATATATAAATATACATATATACGTATATATATATATATATATAATATAATATATATTATTATACACATACACACATGCATATATAACCACATGCATGCATGCATACATACATATAGGGTGCGCTGAATAAATTGTGTAAATTACGCAAAAATTATAATAACTCTGACATCTTATTTTAACAGGTACATTTACCAAAATTACATAAAAATATCCTGAAATACTAAAGAGTAAATTTATTCTATAAAATCACCATTGGCTTCAATTACAGCCTCCAGACCACTTTGGAATCTCCTGCGACTGTTCTGGACGGTCTTCTTATTTAAGTTGGTGAATGCTACCATAATCTTTGCCTTCAGTTCATCTTTGGTGTTAGAAAGAATTTTTTTGGTCTCCTACCCAGCTACCTTCCTCAGGTAATAATCAAGGGTGTTGAAGCCTGAGAGGTTAGGTGGCCAGATGTTAAATGTGATGTGGTCGCAAAAATTGTCTGACAATCATGACTAGGTGGTCCTGCTTGTATGACATGGTGCAGAGTCCTGATGCCAGACATAGCGTCTTCCAGCAGCCATCCACTTGACCCAAGAGTAGCACTAATTCCTCCAAGCAATTGATGTAGGCCTCCGTGTTGAGTCTGAGGCCATGTGGGAAGATGAATGAAGGCATAACGTCACCATCACTAGTGAGCCCTCCAAATACCATGATGTTGACTGGACGTTTGATTTTTATCACTCTCGTTACATGTTTTGGGGACACAGCAAACCAACAGTTGTTCTGTGTTTTCACCATCTGATCCCAGCAGTAATTTTTCTCGTCTGAGAAAAACCAAAGCCTGTTCGGTTCGTAACGCAGTCTTTCCACTTGTCCTTGATAGCTTGGGATAAATATTGGCCCTTTCACATCATGTGTGAGGGACACCGATTGTCTTCATGCACTGCCTGCTTAATAAGAAACTTGGACATTTGCATGACTCTGGAGATGGACCTGAATGTCAAGGAGGGATTGTCGTCAATCATGGCCCGGATCTCACCAACAAATTCAGGAGTTCTTTTCTTGTCAGAACGATCGGACTACGTTTTTCAAGCTGCAGTACCTTCGTAATCAGCATTATACCCCTCTAACTCTTTCTGAATCCTCTGCACTGCCCTCAGATTGACACCAAACACTCTGAAATATTCGTATTGGAGCTTCTGGTATGAATGTCAAGCAGTACAGCATGTCGTTTGCAAATTTCTGGAAGAGTGAATTGCGTCATGGTGCCGTTTTTCTCACAGACGGTGCCCAACTGATCCTACTATACTGTGTAGACGACAAAATCAGAAACAAACAATGTGCATGCACAAATTTAGAAATATAAAATAGCGACAATTTATCCATTACACCGACACACATACATATTGCATTTTATATAACTTACACTTCGAGGCATTCCCTATATCAGCTGTCAACTGGACACCATAATGATTAAGGCATTTAGGCACTTTAATATATTATCTCTCCTTCCACTTGTATCATGAAGTATTTATACTATCAAGGAATGATTGCACGCTTGAAGAATGTGCTTTGCCACCCCACCAATGGTGATTTATAGTGTTAATCCAGACCTGCCCCGGTTCAAGATTGTTAGAAGATAGAAGCATGTCGTACATTTCTCTTAAGAGGAACCGCAGCCTGGCTATTTTTTTTATAATTTTATCTTGCGACCAATACATTATTACACATTATTCATACTTAGAACCTCTTACACAAGTGATTCCCCACGATTATGCAATCATGCATAGGTACATATTCGCACAGAATATCCCGCACATTTGATTCCCTATTCTTCCTTACAAAAACTTATGTACACTGACACAAACTTCAATATGCTTCTCCATCATTGCTTACCTGTTTTTCTTTGTTGAAATCGCTTATACTACCCAGTTCCTACTTAGAATTATTATTATACACCTTTAATAATAGTAGATTGCTTTTTCACATTCCAATTTTTTTTTATTTTTGCGTCTCACACTATCAATTTTGGCGAAGGTCAATTGCCTGAAACGTCGATACTATTCCTTGTATTTACAGAGTGATGGTACCGGGCTTTGTATTCTTGTCCATAGAATTTCCTTTTTACTTGTTTCTATTCATGTTTCACTATGGGCACGCACACGTACACATATAGATATAATACGCAAACAGACAGACACCCCCCCCACACACACACAAGAGACCGACACAACGTATTTGTGATTAATTTTGAAAGAGAGAGTGAGAAGCATATGGTAAACACATATTTAGCCTCCTTGAAAATAAACACCATTGTTAAGCTATATCGCTCTCTATATCCCGGATGAAAGACAGAATGGACTAGTCTCCATTAACGTCTTATCAGAATTTACTTACCTGCTTACCTTCTATCTGCTGAATGAGTGTAATGATATTGCAGAAAAATGTAGATAGATCATAGTTCAAATGATCGCATCTAAGTTGTTCTGCAAAGTAAAGCCAGTCAATTCATTGGAGCACTGACACAACAGGTTTGAAATTAAATCGAAAAAATTCCCCCAACTAATTCGAAACCTTTTAATTTTAATAAAAATTTGAAAGCAGAAACTAGTAGGTTCGGTCTTTCATCCAGTGGGCTGAAAACCCTGTGACTCAATCACAAGGTCTGTTTCTCGTAGCCTACTTGCAAGTTTCCAGTTGCGCTGTTACACCTATTGTAGCTTGCAGACATATGATATTTCATTCACCAGCTTATCATGAAAAGTTTATTAAAATCAAGAATCTCTAAGCGGATTTCACTCATACAAGCATTCGGCTAGGTCTCCAGTTTATGGATACCTTTCTTCTTCTATTCCGCTTGTCACAAATACCGCCAAAAAGGCTCGTGGACATTCTTCCGTTTCCTCCTGACTGAAAGATGAAAAAAGGAAGAAAATGGAAAATAGGCAAGCTGCTACGAAAACTGAGTTTGACAAGAGAGAGAGAGAGGGAGAGAGGGATGAGTTTTCAAAAAACTAAAGGTCGACAAAAACTCGTCTTTAGTGACAAGAAACATAGTATGACTTTGTTGTCAAAGCATTTCAATACAAACAATAAAACAAACGTATCTCAAAACATGCTGAGTAAGATAGGATTAAAAACATAGAAGGAAAAGAAAATTGTTGATAGGAATCAATATCTTGAACTGGGGCATTGTCAGAAGCATTTTAGAGCCGGACAAAATGTCTGCAGTATTTCGTTACGGTCTCGTACGTTCTGAGTTCAAATAACAGTCGAGGTCAACTTGTCTTTTCATCGTCGGGGATCGATAAAATAAAGTACCAGTTAAGTACTGTAGTGAATTGAGTATTCACGTAAAAGCATCCTCGATGTGAATGGAATTATAATACAAGAAAAGAAAAAAAAAAAAAGCACATCAATGTTACTACACAAAGAATAAGTTATTTATACATAATGCCCCTTTGCTTTGTACCGATTTTTGCCTGAACAATTCTATGATCAATACATTTTTATCACCAATTTTTATTTTTTATTATTATCAATTTACACATTCACTTGCATTTACATTTTTATTTTTACTATATTGGTACTCATATCCTATAGTTGTGAAACAAGTATGAAACTGGCTAAATAACAAAAGTGTTTATGGTGTACTTGAGCATGTTTTTATATACATATACAGACCTACATGTCTAGACACGCGTGTGTGTGTATGTGCATTTATAATGATGTATGCATATGATATAGGTTACATGTATGTATAAGTATTCATTGTATGTATAGGTTTGTTAATTATACCCCCACACAAATGCACGCACTCACAGGCACATACACCTATGTAATATATATATATATATATATATTATATATATATATATACAGAGAAAGAAAGAGAGAGAGAGAGGGGGAGATGAATTGAGGGAATATACGTGAGAGAAAACGTATATATATACATATATATACATATATATATAATATATATATATTATATATATATATATATATATATGTATATATATATACAGAGAAAGAAAGAGAGAGAGGGGGAGATGAATGAGGGAATATACGTGAGAGAAAACGTATGTATGCGTAGATTCAATGCTCGTTTCTATGTGCATATGTGTGTGCAGCTGCTCTCGTGCGAGTGCATATACACATGAATATGAAAGGAAACTGCAAATAAATATATAAAGCGGTCATTATTTTTTTAATATGCATATATCTGATAGATCTGTAGTATATTAATATAATACAGAATACATAAGATATATACATATATATATATAGAGAGAGATTATAGGGAGATATTTCGATACACACACACACCCACACATATGATTGTTGCAACTCCAACTTGGTCAATGCTACGGGTATGGATTTTCAGTCCTTCAAGATTCCCACTCTCTTTTGCACCGGTGTGGAAATGATGGGCGCATCTTGCAATTGATATGAAGAGAACTTACCACCTTTGCTGACACATGCCTTCATTCCATCTGGAAAAAATTTTCATCGATGTTATTGCTTCATTCGTTTACAGCTATAGGATGAAACACATCATCATCACCACCACCACCACCACCACCATTATCATCATCATCATCATCATCATCATCATCATTAGTATTATTATTATTATTATTATTATTATTATTATTATTATTATTATTATTATTATTATTATTATTATTATTATTATTATTATTCGGCTCTTCACGTCTTGACATACGGTCTAAGCAGCAGAGAATGTCTTAAGTACTCGTAGTCTTCTTCTTGCAGTTTCTCTCTGTGGCTGACTCTTCCAATGTTTGAAGAGAAGTTCTGCTGCAAAATCTGCAAGCAAAGAGGATGTCACAGGGCCGCGGTGTGTTGTCTTTCTTTGGCATTTTGTCTCGAGAGCCAGGATTTTTTTCTTTTTCGAGCCGTTTAACTTCTTACTCACTGAGGCTTTCCATGCTGTTCTTTTCTCAGCTAACTTTTCCTAAGTCTTTACATAGACGTGGCTTCTGATCAGGCTATGTGACCTTGAATTTCAGCTTGGGTCGTCTTCTGGATCTGCTACCCTGAGCCAACTGGCGATATAACAGCTGCGTGGAAATTCTATTGTCATCCACCCTCATCACATATCCAAGTTATCTTAGTCTCCTTTTGTACAGAATAGTTGTCATGCTCGGAAGAATAGCTTGTTTCAAGACTTTTGTGTTGGCTACTTTGTTTTCCCAAGGATCTTGCACAGACATTTCAGATGAAAGATCGAACCTCTTTTGTTCTGTGTTAAATGTCCAGGTCTCTAATCCATAGAGAAGGGTGCTTAGTATGCACGCTCCATAAATACTGAGATATCAAAAACCAAGCGATGCCTCTGCCTGAAGCTTTATACATTGAAGAAAAGTCTTGCGCGCGGCCAATCCCACTTTTCAAGCAACGCATGCATTTTTCAAAAAAGAAGGGCTGATCTATATTGTAAGATACAAACGAAGATGCAGGTGTTACAACAATGTTTTACTACTCTTAAAATAGGTGAGGACTTTCCCTCCTAGCCGCATGGGAAACAAGTTTCTACCTATACAACCACGCCTAAGATCAAATTTTCTGTCGATTATTTTATAAATATATTCTCAACGCCGAGTGAATTTTAGTTAACAATTATCCCCGCCATCTTCCCAGTATGTTCATGAAAATTTCCATAAAATTCTTCTTCCTGATATTTTTGATATTAATTTTCTGTGTCCATTCATTACAAAGAGGGAGCAGTTTATATATCGAAAAGCCATTATCCCTCCCCTTATCACGCGTATTCACCCACCTGTGGAAATCAGAGGAAGATAACAATCTCGATATACAATCAAAGGCCAGTTTAGAATTTTAATACTTCCTGTACCTTTCTGAATTCGCTTTTCATGCACTTTTTTCATGTAGATTATTTTTCGGGAAACTTTCCAATTTCAAAGTATATATGTACTAAATATCCTTGTTTAAAAATTCACCACCGCCCGATGAGCGGAAACCGATTAGTGAAGTTTTCAGCTTCCAACATACATGCGTACGTACATACAAACATACAAACATACATACATACATACATACATACATACATACATACATACATACATACATACATACATACATACATATATACATACATTTTGCAAGGAAAAGTTCAGTTGTAACTTAGATGTTTCGGCTCAATTTTCTTTGTCTAACGAAGGCAATCTATTCGAAACATTGACAGTACTGTCAATCAAACTTTTCCTTCTAAAAATTAATAAATATGGTACTCTATTTAAAAGTTAATGCTTGACTGTTTTCATATATAAATGTGCAGAAAAACCATTAATATTATGTACGTATGTATGTATGTATGTATGTATGTATGTATGTATGTATGTATGTATGTATGTATGTATGTATGTATAAGAATGCATGGTTGTTTGTCTGCTTGTATATATGTACGTATGTGTGTGTGTTTATGTTAACAAAAAACTGAATGAAAATGCCGAACAAAATTAAAACAATTGTAGTCATTTTAGTAAAATTAAAAGGTGTATCTAATTTCATTTAGATATGTCAAATCTCCTTACCTCATATTCCAGCCTGTTTTTACTCTTCATAGGAAGAATACACACACACACACACACACCACACACACACACACACACACACACACACACACACACACACACATACACACACACACACACATATTTGTGTGTGTGTGTTTTGTTTGTGACAGAGTGTGTGTGTGTGTGTGAATTCAGTTAAAGATATATTTTCCTTTTATTTGGAGTGTAAAACGAAGAACCCAGCAGTAGCTACCGACGATTCTCAAGGGCGGTGGGCCATAATTTCAAAGATTTACGATTTCATTTAATTTACTGTCTTAGAGAAAGAATTGAATGGATTTAATTTGGAGACAAGTGACAACCATGTTCATACTTCGATTCAATGGATACGATTTTCAAATATAGTAGAGATTTTGAATAATTTAAGCTGGAATAATTTGCATAATTAAAACACAACAATCTAAGGGAAATAACACAAATAAACCAATAGCATGAATTACGATAAAGAGTATTAAAGGGTGATGTACTGGAAGCTGTACACAGAAACTCATAATATACTGAACTCTCTTATGAAAAAAGAACATAAAAATTTAGCTGCAACTGTTAGCAATTCTCAAAGGAGAGAGCAGATAATTTCTGAAGTTAATTTACAACCTTATGGAAAACACAATCTGATATTTATAAGCAATGGGTACCTAAGGTTGAGTTTTAGTCTATCAGACTTTGGTCAGTGAATGAATTTTCTAAATACTTTGGATATCACTTACAATTGAGTACGATTTGATAGGAATGTGCGTCGTGCTGTTTTGTCTTGTTGAGGTATTCTTCTGAGTTGTATACAGATACGGACAACGTTTCGACCAACTCAACCTTGATCCAGTCAAATTTTAAGTGTATAACGGACGAAAGAGAGGGAAGGAGATAGATAGATGGCTGTGGACAAATGTGCTACCATGCATTTTGGGAGGAAAAATCCAGCGTCTACTTACTCCCTCCACAACACTAATCTCAAAAAGTCTTCTTCTGAACGTGACCTGGGCATTATTGTCGACAGCGATTTGCGTTGGACAAGACACATTCCTAAAATTGCCAAGAAGGCCGAGGGTGTCTTGGCATCACTTACCAAGTCCTTTGTGAGCCGCTCTCCGGCTATCTATCTGAGGCTTTATATAGCTATGGTGCGGCCTCACCTGGAATTTGCATCACTGGTCTGGAACCTCTATCTTGCCCAGGATAGTAATCGTCTGGAAACCGTTCAGCGACGTGCAACCAAGAGAATACCCTCCATCAGGCATTTGCCATATTCTGAACGCCTTACTTCCCTGGGCATGGATACATTGAAACTCCGACGTCTGGTAGCTGACTTGGCAGACACCCATTAAATTATTAACCATCTTACTAACAATAACTCTGAGCACCTTTTCAAACTCCACCTGTCTAACACCTGTGGATATGTTTGCAAAGTCAGAAAATAGCACAGCTCCCATGACTTTCGGAAACATTTTTTCATGCTAAGAGTTGCTGAAGCATGGAACAAACTGCCAGCATCAGTTGTTAGTTGTCGGAGCACTGCTTCCTTCAAAACTTCAATGCTTCCTGAGATTCGCCAACACTATACCTGATTTTCTTCCCTCCATACACGCGCAAGCATGTGTCTGCTCCCTCCATACACGCGCAAGCATGTGTCTGACTCACATACTGTTCACTTCCCAGACATTTGTACATTACTGCATATGCTTTATACGCACTTTTGACAAGTTGTGGTGCACCTGAGCACTGTATACAATAATTTCATTATTACTATAGCTAGATAGCTAGATAGGAACAAACAGAAGAAAAATGAAAGGAAGAGAGAGGAGGGTTGAATCTTACTACTTTCACTGATATATTTCATCGACTCCTAAAACGGCGAGCCGGCAGAATCATTAGCACGCCGTGTAAAACACTTGGTAGTATTTCGTCCATCTTTACGTTCTGAGTTCAAATTCCGCCGTAGTCGACCTTACCCTTCATCCTTTCGGGGTTAATAAAATAAGTACCAGACGAAAATTGGGGCCGATGTAATCGACTCATCCTCTCCCCAAAATGACTGGTCTTATCCTGAAATATGAAATCAATATTTCATTGACCCCAAAAGCACGAAACATAAAGCTGACTGTAGCAGTATTTGAATATATTAGCTGAAACAAAACCTGCGAGGTACTTTATTTGATGCTGTAATAATTTCACCAATCCATTGTTAAAAGGATTATTCGGCGAAATTTATACTGTGTATATAAAGAGCTGGAACAAATACCATAAGGTATTTTATCCCGATGCTCTTTCAATTCTGCCAGTTAATCAACTTGTGTATGTGTGTGTGTGTACGTATTTCTATCTATCTGTCTGTCTATCTATCTATCTATCTATCTATCTATCTATCTATCTATCTATCTATCTATCTATCTATCTATCTATCTATCTATCTATCTATCTATCTATCTGTCTGACTGTCTGTCTCTCTGTCTTTCTGTCTGCCTGCCTATCTAAAAGCATAAATGCATGCATACATATATCGCATATACACAGATATAAGCAATGCATACTCAGTGTAAATATGGCTTGGTTTCTTTGTTCATGCAAGAATATATACTCTTTACTCTTTTACTCTTTTACTTGTTTCAGTCATTTGACTGCGGCCATGCTGGAGCACCGCCTTTAGTCGAGAAAATCGACCCCGGGACTTATTCTTTGTGAGCCCAGTACTTATTCTATCGGTCTCTTTTGCCGAACCGCTAAGTGACAGAGACGTAAACACACCAGCATCGGTTGTCAAGCAATGCTAGGGGGACAAACAAAGACACACAAACATACATACATACACACACACACACACACACACACACACACACACACACATATATATATATATATATATACATATATACGACGGGCTTCTTTCAGTTTCCGTCTACCAAATCCACTCAGAAGACTTTGGTCGGCCCGAGGCTATAGTAGAAGGCACTTGCCCAGGATGCTACGCAGTGGGACTGAACCCGGAACCATGTGGTTGGTAAGCAAGCTACTTACCACACAGCCACTCCTGCGCCTTATATATATATATATATATATATATTATATATATATATATATATATATTATATATATATATATATATATATATATATATTTATATGCATGTATATATATATATATATATATATATTATATATATATTGATATATATATATATATATATATATATTTATATGCATGTATATGTATATATACGCATGGAACATGTAGAATATATATATATAATTATATATGTATGTATGTGTGTGTCTAAATATATATATTATATATATATATATCTATATCTATATATCTATCTATCTGCCTATATATAAATATAAATATATATATATTATATATACATACATACACACATACACACACATGCATATTAAATTACTTTTTCATATGAATTTCGCCCACTGACCGATCTTCTGATTAAATAGTTATAATTTCTTGCATCGATTTCCAGTAAGTAAGGAAAATAGGGATTGGTGAGGTTGTATAAGTTAAATCGCTGTGCAAATTTCCTGGCGAATTTTGGTGATTGTGGAAACTTTTCACCGGAGGCAGTGAACATATGAAAATCAATTTCAATGAATTTCTTCGTTCTAGGCAGAACTAGTTCCTTAACACCACCATTTCACTACATGGACAAGCAAATCACCTACTAACAACTGCCACTGACTCTCTTCATCGATAACTCGTCACCATAGCCATAACCATAACCACCGAAGATCACGTCTATTACCATCACCACCGAGACTAAATCTGTACCCACGATCCCCACTACAACGACGACCACCGTGACCACCACTGAGATCGCCACCATTATTATTGATACTATTATCTAACTAAACTATCATTCGTAGTCTAGAACCAACCTCATTATCACTATAAAAAATCTGCCAAGTAATTATTAGAAATACTATCAAAATCAGAACCGATAACTGCTGCTATCTCATGTTAGCATTATGAACTAATGAGGAAGACTGTATATAGCCGTTAAACCTGTTAAAAATAATAGACTAATCTCTCTCAAATTACACGAAAATGGAAGGACGCATGGAATATTGTAACACTATCAATGCAATGTTTTGTTCATGATTTGTCATCCAGTGTATTCCACTCTTTAATAAATAAACAATGAAGCAATAATGTAAAAATATTCTACTAGTTGAGAAGAGTTATTAAAAAGTTATAACAGTTGGGAAAATTAACGCTGGGTATGTCTCTATTAGTGGAGGCACATGGCCTAGTGGTTAGAGCAGCGGACTCGCAGTCGAAGAATCGCGGGTTCGAATCTCAGACCGGGCGATGTGTGTGTTTGAGAGCGAAACACCTAAGCTCCATGCGGCTCCAGCAGAAGGTAATGGCGAACATCTGCTGATTCTTTCTCACTCTTTCCTCCTGCATCTTGTAGCTCACCTGCGACGGACCGGCGTCCCGTCCAGGTGGGGAACCTATACGCCAAGGAATCCGGGAATCCGGCCCTTATGAGCGAGGTGTGTCTAGAGAAGGAAC
>NC_043000.1:135840781-135928281 GCF_006345805.1 Octopus sinensis
CCCCATTTATGTCGATGGTTGCGTCTTTCCCTTGTAGATCTGTGGTGTTGAAGAAGTCATCTGGGTTGCTTAATTTCATATATCCCAGTGGAATGTTGAAGTCAGTTTGGAATCATTTATTTAGAACTTCACTTATCCTTTCGGTGTCTGCAGCTTGTGGGTCGTTTCCAAACAGTGGTCATACCTTGTAGTGTAACAAGGCAGATTTTATTCCTTCGCAAACTTGTAGAAGGCTTTAGGATTCGTTTTTATCTTTTCCACTACCCTGGTTCCTCTTTCTACCCTTTCCTCTTTATGGTAGAAATTGAATACATTTTCGATCTCTACGAGTACCTCATTGAGGTGGGATTTCTCGCTGTCATTAAGTTGTTTATTTAAGCGATTTGAGATCTTTATTCTCCGTCTCGTAATAATTCTACTGTCTCAGGAATTATTTTTTTGTAAGCATTGTCTCTTTTATTTGGGGACAAAATTAACGCCTATGGTTCGCATTATTGATATGAATACTTTAGGTTTCATATACATACTACGAGCCTTATATCATTGATCTTTCAAATTTTAGCATAAGGTCAGCGATAGCAGGGGTGTGCGTAAGTCCATTACATAGACCACAGTTCTCAACTACTACTTCCTTTGAGGACCCCGAAATGAAGAAAGGCAAAGTCGACCTCGGCGGAATTTGAACTCAGGATGTGAAGACGAATGAAATGCTGCTAAGCATTTTTCCCGACGTGCTAATGGTTCTGCCAGATCGCCGCCTTGCAAGCTTCATATTATTGATATGGTGTTTACATGTGTGTATGCGCGCGCACGTATGTGCGTGCGTGTGTGTGTGTGTACGGGATATCATCATTCTACAAAAGATTATAATGTCAAGACTTTAATACAACATTGCTGATCAAATACCTATTTCTTTATTACCAACAAGGGGCTAAACACAGAGAGGACAAACAAGGAAAGACAAACGGATTAAGTCGATTATATCGACCCCAGTGCGTAACTGGTACTTATTTAATCGACCCCGAAAGGATGAAAGGCAAAGTCGATCTCGGGGGAATTTGAACTCAGAACGTAACGGCTGACGAAATGCCGCGAAGCATTTCGCCCGGCGTGCTAACGTTTCTGCCAGCTCGCCGCCTTGCTGATCAAATACCCTTTAATTACATATTGAAGAGGAAAAGCACGACATCCGACCTAAAGGCAAAGTAAAGGCATGCACGCCACTAATTGCAATAGTCGTTGTTATTGTTGGTTTCAATGATTTCAATGTAGCACTTGCAATTACTCAATTGATACAAAAGAGATAGCTACGTCGCTAGAGGAAGTACTTGATTTTAGAAATTTTAGGGTCGCATCGAAATATTTTATATGCAAGTAATGCCGCCGCAATCCCTTTCAGCTAGTCATCTTCAAGATTCTTGTCATATAAAATATCCTTATGAAATATTCATACGAAATATTCACCAAATTTCTTTCAATTTATTTCATTGGCAGCCATTCTTCTTTCCTTTGTTTCATTTCTTCTAAATCTTCTATCAATCCTTAAACAGATTACAGAAAATTATAAACTTTGCCCTTACACTTTAACCCGAAATCCTAGTCCCAAATTTTTACTTTATATTTGCAGCTAAGCTAATATTTCATATTTGTAAGCGCTCGACCTTAATTCTAATCCAAAAATGTTTGACCTCTACTCTAAAATGTCTACTTTTACTATCGTTATATTCGTTAGAAAAGTGTATTATCTTTCTTATGTCAATATTACAATACTTCAGAACAACAGCTCAGAAAAATATATTTTCCACTGATGACATATAAGCAAATTTTCCGAGATAGCGTTTTACCCAATATAAGTTTCAATAAGGAAATATTTACTGCACATAAACGACATTCTGATCCCATTAAGATTCGAATAAATTATCTACTAATTCTATATACATAAATATATACCAATTACAGCATACACACTCCTGTGTAGGTGTATGTATATGCATACAGACAAAAACATATATATTCATTTAATTCTTCATTTGAATTACTATTTTACTTGTTTCAGTCATTTGACTGCGGCCATGCTGGAGCACCGCCTTTAATCGAGCAGATCGACCCTGGGACTTATTCTTTGTAAGCCCAGTACTTATTCTATCGGTCTCTTTTGCCGAACCGCTAAGTTACGGGGATGTAAACACACCAGCATTGGTTGTCAAGCAATGCTAGGGGGACAAACACAGGCACACAAACACATATATATATATACATATATACGACGGGCTTCTTTCAGTTTCCGTCTACCAAATCCACTCACAAGGCTTTGGTCGGCCCGAGGCTATAGCAGAAGACACTTGCCCAAGATGCCACGCAGTGGGACTGAACCCGGAACCATGTGGTTGGGAAGCAAGCTTCTTACCACACAGGGCTGTATGGTCAAATAGTCTTCACAAACAGGAGGCCTTGGATCCGATCATACTGTACGAATTCTTGAAAAAGTGACGTTTACTCTATCCCCGGGTTGATCCATACCGTGCCAGTGAAAGTGAGTTGACAGAAACTGCATGGAAGCCAATCGCATTGATTGTAAATGTTATTCAAAGATGGGAAGCACTCCGTCGGTTACGACGACGAGGGTTCCAGTTGATCCGAATCAACGGAACAGCCTGCTCGTGAAATTAAAGTGTAAGTGGCTGAGCACTTACAGTTGTGGCTGAGAGAAAGTTGTGGTGAAAGAGTATAGCAGGGATCACCACAATCCCCTGCCGGAGCCTCGTGGAGCTTTTAGGTGTTTTCGCTCAATAAACACTCACAACGCCCGGTCTGGGAATCGAAACCGCGATACTATGACCGCGAGTCCGCTGCCCTAACCACTGGGCCATTGCGCCTCCCTATTCAAAGATATAGACTTTCAACAATGCATTACATTGATTCTGGAAGAGAATTATGTTGAGGGTATACGTGTCTGTGGATTTTCAGGAGCAGGTAAATTAGTTGATTAATCAACTGAATCTGTATCGTTCATTAACTGAAATCCGTAATATACATTAATGTATTCGACTGATAATTTACGCATACTTACTTCTGTATTTATGTATATTTATAACATAAAAACCGAAAATGGCTCTGACGATAGTAACATTAATTTTCTAGGTCGTTCAATTTTCTAAACCAATCAATGGGCCGATTGATTAAAGCTCTCAATAACGAACCTATAATGATTACTGGAAACAGCTGTGAGTCAAATTTACCACAATAAAGAAATATGTAACGACCATTATTTATGCCTTGTCATATGTATGTATGTATGTATGTATGTATGTATGTATGTATGTATGTATGTATGTGTGTATGTATGTATGTATGTATGTATGTATGTATGCGTGTATGTATGTATGTATGTATGTATGTATGTATGTATGTATGTATGTAGTATGTATGTATGTATGCGTGTATGTATGTATGTCATTCAGTTTATTTCAATATTTCTTGCCAATAGAGAATGAACCGATTTCTAATCTAGATCAAAGGCTCCTTCATTGGAATTTCAACATCAACAACAGGGCATTTTTGCATGTTTGTATATATGTATGTATGTATGTATGTATGTATGTATGTATGTATGTATGTATGTATGTATGTATGTATGTATGCATGCATGTATGTATGTGTGTGTGTATGTATGTATGTATGTATGTGTGTACGAGCAAATTTGTATGTTTCATGTATATATTCTCATGCATAGAGTTGCATATCTTGACATGCTCATATATACTTAAATGATAAACTTCTGGAAAGTTTTACAGATTTCTACAGTTCTATTGATGGATTTTTACAGTTCCAGTAGCTTTCTCATTTCTGATTTTGAGAGGCCTAAATTCCCAAGAATGGTATTTAGGTAGTGTGTTGCATATCCAAGGGCCCCATAATTACAGGCATAAACCTGAACTTGTAATCTGGATAGATTAACTTCAGATTTCTCAATAGTTCAGCATAGGTGTTCTCTTTTATCACTGATTTTCAGCTTTATGTTGTAATCCGTTGGGCAGCTAATTTCCAGAACGGTGGACAGTTTCTCTTCTCTATCCCAAATCATTATATCAGGTCTGCTGTGAAGTCTTCACTGGTACATTCGACCATTACTCCGTCTTTTTATGAGTGGTTATGGGTTCTACCATATTGTAGATTCTTATTTCTTTTTCCTTGGGATTATCCTTCTGATGGATTTCATTATAGACTGTCCTAGCTACAACGTCATGTCCCATCGGTAGATAACACCGTGATGACATTTTCGGACAACTGCTTATGATGTGGGTGATGTCTTCAGCGTGAACTCCGCAAAGCCTGCATCGGTTGCCACACTTTATGGCTTTACCTGTGTCTCTCCCCCTTTTGTGTATCAGGTACTTGATTGATATTTCCTGTTCCTGGGTTGTAAACGCACACCCTTCAAAGTGGGAGGTAGTAATCCGGCTATTGGTCTATGATAAACTGCTTTGTAGGTATGCATGTATGTATGTATGTATGTATGTATGTGTGCATGTGTATGTATGTATGTGTGCGTGTGTATATATGTATGTATGTATGTATGTATGTATGTATATATGTATGTATGCATGCATATATATTCCTGTCAGAACTGGGACCTTGAAGACTGCTTAAATGCAAGAAAGTATACTAGTCCCTTAACATTTGATATTCAGTATTTCATCTATTCAATAAGACAATCAATACTTCACTTCATTTTACTATATATACTATATATGCTATATATTTTATATCTTACATTAATATTAAAAAGAATATAAATAAAACATAAAATCAGACAGAGCTGGAATTCCTTTGAATTATATATATATATATCAGATGCCATGATGGTGCTAATGAGTAGGTACTGGAGGTGGTCAAACTCTGCATAAGGAGTAGACAACCACTATATATATATATATATAGTGGTTGTCTACTCCTTATGCAGAGTTTGACCACCTCCTGTACCTACACATTAGCACCATCATGGCATCTGATGTGGCTTTTTAAACCAGACAATGTTCTGAAAAGACACCCACATAGATTGCACCTCCGATTTGGACCACGAAGACCTGCAGATAAGTTCTGCTCTATGTGGATCTTAAAATGTCTTTTGAGGCTTCTGTTGGATTTGCGAACCTTCTGGCATACACTACATTCAAATGTGTGTACATACATATAGGCAGAATAGTTGATGGAGGTTCGTTCTCCATGGATTCGCAGATGAGATTTGAGGCCAGCAAAAGACAGGAATGGTCTGCCACAGAATGTGCATACAAAAAGGTCATTGTCATTCACCTTCTCGATCATTACACTCTTCCTTATATCTCTTTTGAGTGTTACTTGCGTTATCCTGGCCTCTTCAAATACTTTCACACCACTCTACACCTTTGTTCGCCATCCAACTCGATCCGAAGCAAGGGTTTCTATATCTTCTGGAACCATTCCACGTGACTTCACAGTAGTCCTTATGCCGTCCTTAAATCTTTTTTTGGCTTACACTGATAGCGTTTCCCCTCTGCAAGCTCACCATAAAACAACTGTTTCGGCATGCGCTCATCTGCCATTCTAACAATATGGCCACTCCATCTCAACTGGTTCCTCAAAATCTTTAATTGGGGTGAGGCCTGTAGATGCAAGGACATCTGTGTTTGTAGTAAAAAAAAGGTATTTTTGGTGGAATTGTTCTAACAATTTAAAATGCTTTTCATAACAGGAAACTTGGACTTGTTATGAAAGGCACTTTAGATTGTTTTATATATATATATATATATATATATATATATATATATATAATATATATATATATATATATATATATATATATTATATATATATATATATATATACTACTAATATAGGATGAAGTTTTTTCTCTACAGAAAAGAATTCCATCAAGAAATGTGGCAGCATATTAAAATACCTTTACGGTTAAAATTATAAACAACTTATAAGAAAGGGCTAAAGAAAAATTATTTCAAAGCCAGTATGATTATATGTGGAAAATCAGCATATTGGTTTTGAAATAATTTTTCTTTAGCCCTTTCTTATAAGTTGTTTATATATATATATATATATATATATATATTATATATATATATATATATATATATATATATATATATATATATGTATATATGTATATATGATATATTTGGGAATACTAAGTATTCCAGGTTATCAGGAAGTTTAATAATTTACACTTTGCGTAGGCCTCTGAGCAGGTATCGTCTAGTTTTCCGCAATATTTTATGCAGATTCTCTGCTCAGCTTTCTCTGTCATGGACAATGCAACGAGCACACGCTACACACCTTTCTTTCAAGTACTGGTGCAAACAGCGAAAGTGAGCTAAAACGTTAAAAGTTAGTGCGCATGCACAGCGTAGTTTAATGTCAACGTGCGCGAAGCGGCTTCACTCTGTGTCTTTTAGCTTCGTTACTATGGCAACATTCCGGATACTTATTGATCAGACCACGTATATATATATATATATATGTATATATATATATATATATATATATATATATATATATATTCATATACACACACACACACCACACACACACACACACACACATATATATATATATATATATATATATATATATGTATATATGAATATATCTATATATCTATATATGGATGTGTATATATAAATGTATGCACACAGATATATATCATATACTTGGCTGATGCCTTTTCGTTGCTTGATTCAATGATTCATATCAGCTGCTTACATTAAATAATTATTAACAAGATGGCTGAGGATTTATGCCGCAGAGTATTGTGTATTAAATAGAAATTGAGTCTCATATACGTCATGCTGTTAGTAGTAAAACGTCGATTAACTGAGGTTATGTATGCATTTAGAAGTAATTGTATAGAAAATCTCAGTTAATGGCGGTTTCCATACTCAGTATATCCCATATGCAAGACTGCCGTGTTTGTATTAGATGATTATTCTCTTAAGTCCTTTTCACATGTTCGTAATAATGTTTGTTTTAATGTTTTTATAATTCATATATTTGTATACGTATTTATATACAATGGAATTGTATATACATACAATGCGTTTTTGAAGCAGAATTGGGAATGATCATTTATCGGTGAACTGTAGTTTTTCTAGGTACGTTTTTATAGATGTGAAAACTAGGATGTTGATAATATGTCCTTTCCTTCCAAATATATTGTAATCACTGGAAGTGGCACTCCAAATGTTATTTCGATGTGCACACTACCCATACTGTCTATAGTCTTTGTATACTTTCCATACTTTACATGTTGTACATGTAAGTATGGTTGTTCATAATAACTTGCAAACACACAAAAGCAATGTTGAGGATGACCGAATCAGTGGAGCACCAGATAGTAAGCTATACTACAGAAATATGTATCAGTGTATCGTATGTATATATATATAAACACAACATATGTACCAGTGTGTCATATATATATATATATATAATATATATATATGGCAGAAACGTTAGTACGCCGGGTGAAATGCTTAGGTGTATTTCGTCTGTCTTCATGTTCTGAGTTCAAATTCCACCGAGGTCGACTTTGCCTTTCATCCTTTCGGGGTTGATAAATTGAGTACCAGTTACGCACTGGGGTCGATGTAATCGACTTAATCCGTCTGTCTGTCCTTGTTTGTCCCCTTGTGGGTAGTAAAGAAATAGGTATTTCGTCTGCCGTTACGTTCTGATTTCAAAAACCACCGAGGTCGAGTTTGCCTTTCATCCTTTCGGAGTCGATAAATTAAGTAACAGTTGCGTACTGGGATTGATCTAATCGACTGGCCCTTTACCCCCAAATTTCGGGCCTTGTGCCTAGAGTAGAAATGTACATATACACAATAAAAGTATCTTTGCGAAAGGGAATAACACCAACTGCACATACTCACTAGTACTCATACTTATATTTTGTACGCATGCGTGGTGACGAGGCTATATAACGTTACCGTATTCTCGCCGTTCATATACACAAAAAATGAAATAGGATTAAACATGATTAAAAACTGAGCGTATGCTTAATTATAAATGCAAGTGTGTGGCCGGATGTAATAATTATTATGACATTTCGTCTCTACTTATCAGAGGCTCTATCCACAAAGTTTTACGTAACACCAAAAAGCTATGGAAATGACTTCTTAATTAATTCAATATCCTTGCAGACTGCGGCAGTTAGAATTATCCTCACATTGTAGCTGTAATGACGACGAAAAATGAACGAGTGATTGTTAAATTTTTAAACTATGGAATATCTTAATACTAAATGATATCCTGTCGATTCATGTAACTGAGACACCTGTGATTAGTCAATGAGATTTACCAATTTTAAGTATTTTTTTTTCTTTCTGAAGATCAGCTGGACATTTTCTACTTTCTCGACTCCATTACATCATTGATACTTAACGATTCTGCATAAATGAGAATTGGATAAGTTTTCCTCTAGAACATCTTTTTTGAGATCTAAATATGTCTTTTTAAGATAAAACTGATCAACTACAGTTATACATAAGTAACCACTAAAAACAATTTATTTCATTCATACGTATTCGAAATAGACATATATACGCACTCACTTAACCAATAGAGTTTACAATGTAAATAGTCTTTTTTTGGTCGTTATAATTTTCGGCTATCACAAACTGGATTCTGAAGATGCAATAATTCTTCACAACAAAGAAAGATCGATGACTGGAGAGAATGAAAAATGCTGGACTGCATGTTCATAAGATTTTATGTCATTTTCGTACTTCTGAACAATAATTTTACCCTGGTAGCCTAAAGGTTACTAGACATTTTTGTTTTATTTTTGTAAACGAAGAAGTGAGCGAAGGTTGCGTGGATAACTTTGAAAACAATAAGTTTTGATATTAAACTCTTGTTATTTTCGAGAGACTTCTTTCTAAAACATAACTGTGAATGTGTAGAAATGTTCACTTTTAGTTCATTTACAAGGAAACATATATGCAGGAACACGTTCGAACACACAAAAATACACATGCAGACACATATGTATACAGGAACATATTCTCCTTCGCAAAATACATTTTGTCTCTTGCACAAATATATACGCACACAGTTTTATTTGAAGGCAAATAGCTAAACTTCTGGCATAAAAAGTTTCCTGTCAAGATTTTGTTTTGAGAAAAACGTCTAGATTTCTAAGCCGAGATTTCTGTTTGATTTAAATAAATAAATTCATGAACAGTTAAAGTAATTTATAAACTAAAACATTTTTCGCACGAATGGTTAAAAAGATAAAAGGGCAAACAATTAAAGATTAAGACGTTTATTCACGTTTTCAGAAGGAAAAAAAAGTCTGCCATATTTTGTGTTCTCTCGGATGTAAACAAAGCTTATTCACATAAACATGGATAACTTTTAAATGTGGTCAATATAATTTGGAACCTACATGGTCAGCGGTTCGTACTCAGCAGTCGGTGCTGGGCTGATACTCACTGTTCAATTTGCCCCTCAACATGTATTATGAGGGGACGTATTTTTTCCATGGAAGCTGCTGAAACTGTTTAGCTAATAGTTGTTTCCTTTTCTCAGGTTGATTGTAGCATGTACACCATGGAAAAAGGTGGGACATATAAAACTGCTTTGAAGTATTTAGAAGAAGTGAGACTTTGTGGTTTTTATTTAGAGACGCCATCCACAAGATCAAATAAAACTTAGTGTTCAAATATTTAATGCAGTAAGCAACAAAGATCAGAATTTGAAATGCTATTGCATTGCACCAAGGAAAGAACATTAACACAATGGCTAATATTATTTTAAGCACTTTGGCAAGTATGAAGGACAAATCCGGACATCTTTCGTTCTTATTAGACCTCATCAGCGTACTAACTTTACATAAAGACAACCTTCAATAATGTCCCAATGGTATAATGAACTATTGATGTTATCAATCCCATGAATCAAAATTCAAGATCAGACTTCTTTCACCAAGCTACGAAGATTTGTAAAAAAAGCAGTTGGTATACTCTTTATTTCGTATTCTTCATTTTCACTATTTTGGTGTTTTGCATGATCTCACAATTCTTTTCTATCGTTGTCAGGTATTCTTTCCCTTCTTACAACCTTCTTCTCATCATTTTCTTTATTATCTCACGTGCTTCCTCTAACGTTACTTATTTTCTTGTAGGTCTTTCTACCTTTCTGCTACATGTTTCTCTCTCTCTCTTTCACTTTTATAATACATATCTGTTTTCTTCAACCTCTTTCAGACAAATTACAAAAATAATTTTATTTGTTTCCTACGAGTCGTAGGATTATGAAGCGGAAATAAATGGATTTTCAAATGAAAAAGCGCTACAATTAATCTTTCTATTACAGTAAAAATCTCATTAATTTGCTATTATACAAATGTATTTTTACTTCTTTCTCAATTCTAAATGTAGAATTAAAATCGTCAGTCGATTATTTAAGTTTATTTTTTCCACAAAAGTTTTTCTATTTTGAACCTATTTCTGTAATAATGATTTCTGATATCGGTGCAAGATCCCACATGATTAGATCAGCAGTAGTATTTGACTGGTACTTTATTCTATCAACATTATAAAGATGAAAAGCTAAGTTGACTCGCAATATTATTTGTATAGTAATAATTATTTCAACTATAGGCACAAGTCCTGAAATTTTGAAGGCAGAGATAAGTCGATGACATCGATGCTCATCAAGTACTTATTTTATCGACCTCAAAGTTAAGAAAGGTAAAGTCGACCCCAATAGAATTTGATCTCAGAACTTAAGAACGGGTGAAATATTCCTAAGCATTTTATCTGGCGTTCCAACGATTCTGCCAGCTTGTTGCCGTTCTTTTTCTACGAAGGGATAACATCTAATAAGGAATAGAATCTAGTGATATTTTGTTCGTATTTCTTTATCATATACTAGCAGTATCGCCCGGCGTTGCTCGGGTTTGTAAGGGAAATAACTATACAGCATTTTTAGAGAGTTATAGCCAAAAAATAGCAAAAAAATGCATTAAAAATGGAAAAAATATGATGGTAAATTTTTTTTAAATCGTTGACTCATCGTAGACATTTTTAGAGAGTTACTTCCCTTTAAAAAAATATGCATGAAAATGGAAAAAAATGATGGTAAATTATTTTTAAAATCGTAGACTCATCGTAGACGCGCGCTAATACCCAGAAGGGCTCGATATGAATCACGACTATAAGATACCCGGTTTTGGTTAAACTACACCGCAAAATGTGGGAGTAGTTAGGAATCTAAATCGAAGGGGACAGACACTCACACAACTACAGTTTTATATATATAGATTTTAAGGGTTGATTTTGTGATCGAGAAAAGAACATGAAATAAAGCGCTGTGGTTTCAGTTGACTATTATACTGATTTTAAGAAGTAATCCAGCTGGAAGTCCCAGAGCTGTCGCTTCTCATAATCTTAATTATGCTTGGCAGATATACGAATCACAAACATTGAATGAAACTGACACGTGAAAAGTAGCAGCTGATGATGCATAAAGGACTTCGGAATTGTAGCTAAATATCAGCGAGTTGTGACTCCAGAATTGCTAGATCTAATGATATGCTTTGAGATTCTCCAACATTAATGAAAGTGTCAGATGCGGAAGTTAAAGATATTGAGTTGATAAGGACAGTTCCAATGGAGTAGTGTTTTCGATGTGAAACCATAATCTGAACAGATAGCAAATTGTATTAGCAAACTAGCTAGAAGCAAAACCCTCGTAGCCATTTTCTCTCCAGAAGTTTCAAATTTCAAGTCAATTAGAATTAAAATCATAATGACATTTCTGTTGAGGAAACAACAGTTGATATAAACCAAACTAGAAGATCATGAGGTAGTGACAGGAGTAAAATCTTCCAAACTTTCTTTTATATTATTATTATTATCATGATTATTGTTGTTGTTGTATTAGATTTTACTCTGAGATTATCTCTTGTGAATGAACCATTTTTCGGAAAAGTTAAATTTCTCATCAGCGGGTTATCCTTTCAATTAAGGTGACCAGACATTGCTAATGGCTGTTCTTTTATTGAAGCTGTCTACGTTGCCACGAGGCTATTTTCGTTATTTATGTTCTTGTCACGTGTCGTTTAGCATATCAAAAGAGAATTTTAATAGTTCCATAGAAAACGTGGTACCTTACATCAACTTGTGCAGTAAGAGTTCCTTGAGTAACTAGCCAAGATGTTTGCGAACGTATTCCGTTCAAACAGGCGATTCACAGAATTCAAGGAGATGTTAGACAACTTCTCTGTTGCTGATGTTATCAAGCTCACATACTTTGCAGAGTAATATCAACTCTTCGTCTTTGGATTTCTTTAATGCAGTTTAGGAGGAAGCCTGCATTCTGATCAGAGATTTTATTCGACAGATACAAAGGTTTTCAACTTGCTTCTGAACCTACAGCCTTAACAGTGATTGTCAGGGACTTAAAAAGTTTCCAGTCTGAATATCACTGCTGGAGATATAGAATCTTGTAAATAAGGTGGCGAGCTGGCAGAAACGTTTCTCACTGGGTTCGATGTAATCGACTTAATCCCTTTGTCTGTCCTTGTTTTTCCCCTCTCTGTTTAGCCCCTTGTGGGTAATAAAGAAACAGGTATTTCGTCTGTCGTTACGTTCCGAATTCAAATTCCGCCGAGGTCGACTTTGCATTTCATCCTTTCGGGGTCGATAGATAAAGTACCAGTTTCGCACTGGGGTCGATGTAATCGACTTAATCCATTTGTCTGTCCTTGTCTGCCCCCTCTTTCTTTACTGCCCCCTTGTGGGCAGTAAAGAAATATATAGAATCTTGTAAAGATCGTTATCACTGCTGTTTCACATCCATGGTTCCGTAGAATTCTTAAATTTAAGTAATTGCTTTAAAGAAGTTTTGGGTGTAGGAAAGTATATATGCTCTCTGAAAAATACAGTCACCGGGATAAAGAAATGATTGATTAAAAGCAGCATCATAATTTCTTTCATTGGTTTTAGTCTGTAACGAAACTGAAGTACGGTCTCCAAGGGTTTTAGTCGATTATGTCGACCTCAGTATCAGTTTCAGGCTGTTTTGTTTTATCTTATTCGTGTATATTTAAGCAGCTGAATAGCATTTTACACACGGTATAGTGATTTACTTTCTCCGGTAGAATAATGCCAAGCACGTAAATACTAACATATAGGCGTAGAAGGATAAATCAACCAAAACTGACGATAATGATCTTAACCACGTTGAACAGTTCTGAGCGCCTTTAAAACTAGTAGTAAAAAGGAGTGACTAGAATCTATAATTGTACACACACACACACACGTACACATGTATGTATATATGAATGCATGCATGCTTGTGCATATATATGTATGTACTTATATATATATATATATATATATATGTGTGTGTGTGTGTGTGTGTGTGTGTGTGTGTGTGTGTGTACGTGTGTACACGATGGGCTTCAGCACAGTTTCTGTCTACCGAATTACATGAACAAGTTAGTTGTCATCTCGAAGTTATGGCAGAAAACAGTTGGATATCGCCCGACACCACGTAGTTGCATTATGCATTCACTCATTATTATTTGAAATTTTTCACACCAGCAGATGATTCCACACCATTTTGTATATAGTCATAGACAGCGATTTAGTTTGCATCGGGCTTCGTTTCGGGAGCGCGTTATTGACAAGACACAAAAATGTGACTAGAATGACTTTGGGTCAAACTATAGCTTAGGGGTGGAATTTTTTAGGCAGAAGCTGTAGAGAAGCCTGTAGGGGGAACCGTTCCTGTTCTAGGGTAGTCAACTTCATACAATACCTGTTTTAAGACCATCACTGGGACATTTGTTTATATTTATCAGATTTCATTAACTTGTAGGTACTTGGATCAACCCTACTAGTCGCAGCAATTCCTAAAACGGTTTATAGGTACTTGCCTTCCTTCTCTGCCCAAGCTAGTAAAAAAGAAGTTTTGAATCTGAGTAATATATCTTCAAGATTTGATTGTCTAAAAGTTTGTTTCAGGCTCAACACTAATGCTGTAGAGTTCTTTAGTTTTTTAAGCAGCCATTGGAAGCCTTACCTTTAATAATCAGTTCTTTAATCAACGCTTGAGAATAAATATGCGCCACTGGCAACAGAAGTTCAGTATCCAACTAGTTATGGATATTTCCATTTATCTATGTCTCTAATGATCTTGAAAAAAAAAAACGAAAAAATTAGAAACGAAAATAAAAAAACCAAAAAAAAAATGAACATTGCAAATTCGATTCATTTCCTCATTCCCCTACAGCTACTAGCATTAATAACATAGTGATACGAAGATACCGCAGATTAGAAAACATTTACAAAATGAATTATATTTATATCACACACACGTAATATGAATAAAATATTGTTTGAAACTAGAACTTAAAATTTCAAGCGAAACGACTGATTTCCCCTAGAGTTTTACTTCATAATTCGTCAATCGGATTCTAAGATAAATTCTACCCCGTTATTACTCGATAATTCTATTTTTTCTTCCTTTGACATATTGAATACTTCTTCTCACCTACTGTCATTAACATTAGGGAATCTGTATTGAAAATAGAATAATAAATGAAAAAATTTTCTGCAATGAAAATAACATTTAGGTCTTTGGAGATATGACACTCTTTGCCGCATGCAATAGCATTTAGTAAGTTTTGATTGCATTGGTTGGATTAAATTTCTGGAGAGTAATTTGACATATTGGCATCAATTTCTGTGGTAGCATATTGATTGATTTGTTTTTGAACAAGATGTAAATAAAATAGATAAATTGCCATATTTTCGTCATTACAAAATCAGGCTTTAGAAGAAAAGGTAACTGTATCTAGTTATAATCGTTCATTTTATATTATACCGGACTATATGCATTAATAATTTTACTATTCTTTACATTACACTTCAAGTGATACATTTTCTTTTCTAAGTTTTTCTCCGTAATTTTCATCTACTTATAGATCAGCACCTGAGAAATTACTCTCCAAGGAACAGGCCTGTGCAAGATTATTTTAAGAAAGACTAATAGTTGCCCCTGCATACGTATCTCTCATTTCCACATCATAGATGTTATGTAAGGGACAAGTGAGAGTTGATACAACTTAGCAACTAGTGTCATCGTAGGCATTGCACCAGAACGAAAAAACACGCCTGAACAGATATGGTAAGGCATTCCGTTTACCATTTCACCGATTACCGAGAGGATGAAAAGCATAGTTGACCTTGGCTGCATTTGAAATTCCCTTTCTTTACTAAACAGAGTTCTTCCCAAGTTCACTTGTCAGTCCTCTTTTTCAGGGGACATATTACCGGAAATTTAGTCTACTGTCGAAATATATAACAAGCCGCCTATTGGGAATTTTATCATCATCATCATCGTCGTCGTCGTCGTTGTTGATGTTATGGTATAAGGCGGCGAGCTGGCAGAATCGCCGTGCAGAATACTTAGCGGCATTTCGATTCGTCACCTCAAGACATAAGAAAATTGAACATGCAAAAGCCGTTGAAGAGAATTGATACAGTATTAGCCAAAAGATTCATAGGTTTTTGAATAATTATCATAATGATGATGGTGATGATAGATAAAAAAATCAATATGAGGTGCATAGGAAAAATATCAAAGTACCAGGATCTAGCCATTAAATTACTGAGACTATGGATAGTGCGGGCAAAATGTATCCCAGTTATAAGTGCATTAGATAGCAAGGGTACTTAGGAGGTTTCTTGGTATCTAAGGTTACTTGTTGCAGCCCGATATTAGGAATTTTTATTTTCCAACAGTCAAATCTATTGTGCGTATATGAATAATAATAATAATAATAATAATAATAATAATAATAATAATAATAATAATAATAATAATAATAATAATAATAATAATGATAATAATGATGATGATAATAATAATATGTGCAGAATATGTGGAGATGGACAAGAAACAATAAATCATATTATCTCTAGCTGCCCAGTCCTGGCTAAGAAGGAATACATTCACAGACATGACAGAGTTGGAACCTACATACATTGGAAGCTATGCCAACATTATGGAATAACAACAGAAAAAAGATGGTATAGGCACACACCAGAAAAGGTCACAGAAAACGAGAAAGCAACCATACTCTGGGATATACCGATACACACAGATAGAGAAATTAAGGTCAACAGACCAGATATAGTTGTCAGAGATCATGAAGAAAAAAAATGCTTTCTAATTGATGTATCAATACCGGCAGATGACAACGTGTCTCTAAAAGAAATGGAGAAACTCTCAAAATACAAAGACCTGGAAATAGAGGTAACTAGAATGTGGAACCTGAAAACAGAAACAATTCCTATCATAGTAGGTGCATTAGGCATGATAAAAAAATATTCAGACAAATACATAACAAAAACACCAGGACTTAGAAACACATATAACATACAGAAAATTGCACTACTAGGCACTGCACACATCCTACGCAGAACACTTTCCATACAATAACGATCAGAGCATCACAACAAATCACAGCACATACCCAAGGCACACAGAGCTGCGCTCGGTAGTGAAGTGAAAGCACGCTATAAAAATAAAACTACTGAATAATAATAATAATAATAATAATAATAATAATAATAATAATAATAATAATATAATAATAATAATAATAATAATAATAATAATAATAAATGCCCTGATGCATTACCATGCAGTGGCTCTCGTGGCTTCTGATCTTAACTCATTGGAAGTGTTATCCTGTACATTGTTTTGTGTTGGTATAAAAGATGGGCTACAGCAAATATTCTGCTCGATACTACAGATTTGCTTGTCAGTTGTTTGACCTTAGCCAGTTGAGCATGTCCCTTAGTGACTGACGATATGTGCATCTCTGATCACGAGCAGAAGTAATGGGGGTGCATCATAGCCATGTGTTGAGAGAGATTAATTGGGGTTTGAATAATTCACCTCTGGAAACATGGGTGTTTCGTTCAACATACTCAAATAACCGTTATTCGAGGATCTTTTGTGCCTAATAATCGACGTGGCGGTGCCAAGAGATCAACATATTATCATGAAAGACAAATGGTCGACAAATATGGAGATCTGAAAACTGAGATCGCCAAGATGTTTCAGCTGCGAGAGTAAAACACTCAGGTTGTTCCTATTATCATCGGAACATTCCAGCCTGAGGAAACATCTGGACACTTTAGAAATACCCTACAATCTAGATGTATTGCAAAAACCGGCTGTACTTGGAACTACGCGCATACGGCGTAAAGTACTGTCTGTCTGAGGTCCTATGTTGAGATTTTATAGACAGTACAAACCCTCAGTAGACACAATATCTTCAATCTACAACATCGTAGTATTGGATTGGATACTGTGCGACGTCTTCAAAAATAATTTCCAAGTTTTGACACAAGACCAGCAATTTTGCGGGGAAGGAGTAAGTCGATTACATCGATTATATATTTCTTTATTGCCCACAAGGAGCTAAACATAGAGGGGGCAAATAAGGACAGACAAAGGGATTAAGTCGATTACAACGACCCCAGTGCGAAACTGGTACTTAATTTATCGACCCCGAAAGGATGAAAGGCAAAGTGGACCTCGGTGGAATTTGAACTCAGAACGTAGCGGTAGAGGAAATAACGCTAAGCATTTCACCCGACGTGCTAACGATTCTGCCAGCTCACCGCCTATTTCAACTCGTATTTATTTTATCGATTTCGAAAGGATAAAAGGGAAAGTAGACCTCGGTGGAATTCGAAATCAGAACGTAGAGACGATCGAGATACCTATTTCTTTACTACCCACAGGGGGCTAAACATAGAGGGGACAAACAAGGACAGACAAAGGGATTAAGTCGATTACAACGACCCCAGTGCGAAACTGGTACTTATTTAATCAATCCCGGAAGGATGAAAGGCAAAGTCGACTTCGCCGGAATTTGAACTCAGAACGTAACGGCAGACGAAATACCGCTAAGCATTTTACCCGACGTGCTAACGATTCTGCCAGCTCACCGCCTATATCAACTCGTATTTATTTTATCGACTTCGAAAGGATAAAAGGGAAAGTAGACCTCGGTGGAATTCGAAATCAGAACGTAGAGACGATCGAAATACCTATTTCTTTACTACCCACAGGGGGATAAACACAGAAAGGACAAAGAAGGACAGACAAACGGATTAAGTCGATTACATCGACCCCAGTGCGTAACTAGTACTTATTTAATCGACCCCGAAAGAATGAAAGGCAAAGTCGACCACGGCGGAATTTGAACTCGGAACGTAACCGCAGACGAAATATCTATTTCTTTACTACCCACAAGGAGCTAAACACAGAGAGGACAAATAAGGACAGACAAAGGGATTAAGTCGATTACAACGACCCCAGTGCGAAACTGGTACTTTATTTATCGACCCCGAAAGGATGAAAGGCAAAGTGGACCTCGGCGGAATTTGAACTCAGAACGTAGCGGCAGACGAAAGAACGCTAAGCATTTCACCCGACGTGCTAACGATTCTGCCAGCTCGCCGCCTATATCAACTCGTATTTATTTTATCGACTTCGAAAGGATAAAAGGGAAAGTAGACCTCGGTGGAATTCGAAATCAGAACGTAGAGACGATCGAAATACCTATTTCTTTACTACCCACAGGGGGCTAAAAACAGAGAGGACAAACAAGGACAGACAAATGGATTAAGTCGATTACAACGACCCCAGTGCGAAACTGGTACTTTATTTATCGACCCCGAAAGGATGAAAGGCAAAGTCGACCTCGGCGGAATTTGAACTCAGAACGTAACGGCAGACGAAATAACCCTAAGCATTTCGCCCAGCGCGCTAACGATTCTGCCAGCTCGCCGCCTTATATCATAACATCAACAACGACGACGACGACGGCGATGATGATGATGATAAAATTCACAATAGGCGGCTTTCGACAGTAGACTAAATTTCCGGCAATATGTCCCCGGAAAAAGAGGACTGGCAAGTGAACTAGGAAAGAACTCTGTTTTTGTAAAGAAAGGGAATGGTTATTTCCGATTATTATATAGTGGCGTAAAACTGGAGATAAGAACTTGTCCTTAAAACCTATTTCGGTTTAGGATATATCTACCCTTTCTTTCTCTATTCAAATCGATCGTCCGGAAAATTCAAATATTCGTTACAATACGGGTCTGAAATCCAATAACCAAATGAATGATTTATTCGCGGTCAATTGACGAAGCAGGAAAATGTGATATAAGTAAAATAAATTTTCTAGCGAAAATAAACAGACCATCTGATATTCTCAAATGCCGAAGGTTAAAGATTAACCATGAGGGTATGTTAACAATGTTCTTGCTGCTCTCACCAAAACATGCTTTATCAGTATTTAACAAGATTTAGTTGTAGTTTTTCTTCTAGAATCTATTTAACAATAAAAGAGCGGATAATCTTTAATTCCACCTCAAAACAGTTGGCCGAACGGAGAAAGCATTGATTTGTTGTTTTTTTTTATATTTTACACACACACACACACACACACACACACACACACACACACATACACACACACACATGAATGCACACACACACACACACACACACACACACACACATATATTTCATTGGTGTATACATGTGTATATCTGACTTGACCTGCTTATTCGCTCTCTATTTCTTTCTGTCTCTCTCTGAATGTGTGTATGTGCTTGTGTGTGTGTGTGTGTGAGTGTGTGCGTGCGTGCGTGTGTGTGTGTGTGTGTGTGCGTGTGTGCGTGCGTGTGTGTGTGTATGTGTGTGTGTGTATGCGTGCTTGTGTGTGTGTGTGAGTGTGTGCGTGCGTGTGTGTGTGTGTGTATGCGTGCTTGTGTGTATGTGTATGTATGTGTATGTGTGTGTGTGCGGGGGTGGGGAGCTTGTATGTACAGAAGTTAACATATTTGCAGAGACCAAAAGTTTCTATTATTTACTTCCCAATCTTTTTCTTTGACGAAAAGTTAGAGAAACATTTTAGTAGGTGTTTGGTCAGTTAAGCTGATTAGTCTTTTAGTATTAAGGAAAAAAAAATAAAAAAAATAAAATAGCCTGTCCTATTAAGAATTTTTCATCAATATACGATGTGAAACTCTGTCTTTAAAGGATTCCAATAATCTTTCAAAAATATTATCACCTACCTTGGTGACGAAATATCGATGGATTTTTTTCGCTCTACAATATTATCTTGTCTTAAGCAAGAATATGAAAATAAAGTTATTACTAAGTAACAGCAACTGTATAGATTTTCCATTTTTATCAAAAAGTGGGAGACAGGCCTGAAGCATAAAGATATGATGAGTATAAATTTATGAGTAGAGGTACTGTATAATGCACAACTATTTACTTTCTTGTTGATTTTTGCTCTCTCTCTTTCTTCATCTATCTATTTATCTATCTATCTATCTATCTATCTATCTATCTATCTATCTATCTATCTATCTATCTATCTATCTATTTATCTGTACATATATATATATATATATATATATATTATATATATATATATGTGTGTGTGTGTGTGGTGTGTGTGTGTGTATATATATGTGTGTGTGTGACCGCGTGTGTATCGTTGGCGATTTTTTTCCTCCGTCTTCCTTTCCTTGGATTTTTCCTTTTCCTCTGTTTCTGACGAAGAGCTCCGCTCGAAACGTTAAATCCTCCTTCTTTCTTTCCTTTCCTGAGCGTCCAATAACACTATACTTGTTCCACGTCCACGCGCTGTTGTGTTTTCATGTTTAGATTAACTTTATATATATATATTATATATATATATATATATATATATATATATTCCCAACCAGTTGCCATGACTGATCGCTAAATCGACAAGCCTTTTCATTCTCTCCCTGATTATTTCCTAATATTCCTTTCTGTTGAAGAGCGTAGGCTAGAAACGTAAAAGACTTGGTCACTTTCCCGAGTGTCAAACTATACACCTGCTTGTTGTTCATACACCTGTCTTCATCTTTTGTTTTTCTGTAAATTTCAGCTATACATATATAGATATATATACGAAGTGAAGTAAATGTTAAGGAAACAAAAGTTGCGTAATCACCTTCATTAGCTTACAGCTGTTTCTGCTACATGTTGCAGTGCACTCAGAGCTGAGTGTACATCACCTTAAAGTTTCTTCAGAACTTCGAATATATTATGTTTAATAATTCTATTTTTATTAACAATAACTTCGAGGACTTGCCACTCGCCTGTCTGTCTATGCCGAGAACAGATAAAACTTCGAAATCACTTTTAAAGATCACTTTTACGTTTCATCACACGGATTATGCCAACCGTCTAGCAAAGTTTCACTCGAAACGAATTCTAAACATTTAACTCTGCTTTTAATATGCTTTTAGTATTTACCAGTAAATGTTCTGTTGTTATTCTTAAAATTTATTTAGAATATTAAACTTAATTAAGCACGCACATACATGCATAAAATACAAAGACATTTTCATGATAGCAACGATTATAACAATAGCATCCCACTACAGGAGGAATGCCTCTCAGAAGTAACGAAGGAACCCTCAGATTCAGAGTCATCCCTACCACTGGGAGGCGCACTTCTACCGTCTGCTCTCTCCATCCTATATCCATCTCTCCATTAATTTCTGTCCCGTGTTCAAAGACCGGATGACTTCCATTTACAGTAGTTTCTGTATGTACGCATTTGTGTATTCTAGCATTGCTGACTGGTGGAGTAGATATCTTCTCCTAGCTGGTGTGGATAATGTCTCCAGTAAAGTTGGGGGAGGGTAGCGAAATGATTCACATGAATGGACCAATTCTCTGTATGTGCCTGTAGACCGAAGATTGACAAGTAAGAGAGAACATTTGTATATTGTTTGCCAGAGTAATCGTCGAAACATGGAGTTTCTTCATTTGGTCTAGATGGATGTTTTTCCCTTTTTCATCTTTATCCTCCTCTTTTTATGTTCCTTTTTTCCTTTTTGTCTCTTCTTTATATAAGTTCCCATTCTGATCAATGTAAAGCCACACTGTGTTACATCTTGTTGTTCGTTCTTACTCCACCCCAACGCGTTTGGATGTTTGTGGCCAATAAATTATTATTATTATTATTATTATTACTGTAAGAGAAAGCAGTGCATGCCATCAAAGTGACACTGGGTTAAAATATACGAAGCCTAGTATACTCATCATGACTATCCGTCTGATAAGGGTGAACCAGAGACATGCACCACAACCATATGTGTGGGATATGGTGACTTCATATCAAGATAAACAGCGTATGAACTTACTGGTGGGGCCCAGTTAGAATTTTCTTGAGGCTGAGTAGCCCATCCCGCCCAAAAGGTCCTTGAATAAGGGTTGTTTAAAAATGTTGAACGAAATACTCATGTTTCCAGAAGTGAATTATTCAAACCCCAAAGAATTCCTCTCAACACATGGTTATGATCCTTTCCCACTACTTCAAATCGTGATCAGAGATGCATGTATCATCACCCACCAAAGGATATGCTCAACTAGTTAAGGTCAAACAACTGACAAGCAAATCTTTGGTATTGAGCAGAATATTTGCTGTAGCTCATCTTTTATACCAAGACAAGAAACAATGTACATGATAACACTTCCAATCAGTTAAGATCAATAAATATTATTGATGGACAAGGCTGAAAGGCATGAGGACAGATACATTCCTCTTTAGTAGGGCTCTCAATGACTTCTTCAAGTTCCACTTGAAAACGAAATTGAGAGTAGAGAGGGAAGTGCTGTCCTTGAGTGAGTTTATTAAAAGGCGGGTGATGGTTGCGAAAATGAGTCGGAAAGAAGGAATTGGAAAAGGCACTTGCACTTGGAGTTTTTGGGAAATCGTGGACAGTGGGGTTCTTCGATTATCCCTAGAGGCCTTCCTGTATCATCTCCCCGACACTGTTTTTTTTACTTTTGTATGCAATGTATATGTCCCTTCCTTTTCAGTGTATACCGTGTACACTTACTCTTTTTACCATTTCATTATATGTAAACCCCCACACTTTATGTCTACTACTACTACTACTACTACTACTACTACTACTACTACTACTACTACTACTGCTGCTGCTGCTGCTGCTGCTGCTGCTGCTACTACTACTACTACTACTACTACTACTACTACTACTACTACTAAAGGGCAGCGAGATAGCAGACCCGTCAGCACGCCAGACAAAATGCTAAGTGGTATATCCTCTGTCCTTACGTTCGGATCTCAAATTCAACCGTGGTTGGCTTTGCTTTTTATCCCTTCAGGGTCAATAAAATAAGTACCAATTCACATTCGGGTCGATGTAATTGACTAGATACCTTCCCGTAAACTGGAGGCCTTGTGCCTATACTAGAAAAGATTATCATTATTATTAAGATGACAAATTGACGTAGTAGCTAGAACTTTGGATTAGAATACTTTGGGTTATTTCTGGCTTCCTACGACCAGAGTTCAAATCTAGCCAAACAACTTTGCTTTTTTTATCCTTCTTTGGTCAACAAACTACCAACCAAGGAATATGGTTAAGGCAATCTACTGCTCCACTTAGCAACAAAATTTCAGGCTTCCTGCCAAAATCAGTAGCATTTATTATTCTGGTGGTGTTTTTAAATATTTTATTATTGTAGCGCGGACTTATATGACATTATATATGCTTACATAAATAAAAGAATGGAATTGAATTGTTCATTCATTCACACACATACACACACAAACATAATATACATGAATACATACATACATACACACACACACACACACATATATATATATATATATATATATAATATATATATATATATATATATACATATACATCTATATATATATATACATACATATGTATATATGTATGTATATATATCTAACATTTTTACAAAGCAGGCACTCTCTCGTTATAGAATGTATGCATATTCAGGTGCGTATACATATCTATAAACGTATGCATATATATATATATATATTATATATATATATATTATATATATATATATATATATATATATATATCTTTAATCTGGAATTTGCAGCTACAGATTAACAGAGAACAACGCTCGGCCGAAGTAGCTTAAAAAAATATCCGCCTTTTCTCCTCTCGCTCTCTTTCCGACTATTAGTTGTTTACGAAAAACGTATCTCCAGGAAGTCTGTACGTCTGGAACTTTGGAAATATGGTTAATTTCTTCAATATATTGGTACAAAACTATACAGCTTAAATAGAAGTTTTTTTTCTCTCATTTTTCAAGCGTGAGTATGTGATAAAAAGAATAAAAAAAAACAAAGGGTTGTCTTGGTATTCTTTTTTAAAAAAGAAATTCAACTTTCTTTAGCATACCGGATTCTTAGAATGATAATCAATAAGGGGGGAAGTGAAAGTAAAAACAATGTACGAAGAAAAGAAATAAAACAAGCTACTAATAACAGATCTGCTGGTATAAAGAGAAAGTACGAAATGTGAAAAGAACGAAAGAATGACAGAAATTGAAAGAATAGAAGAAAGAAAAAGCAACAAAAGAGAATATATATGGGACTGCATGAACACAATAACTCTTATACCTCTGCAAAATAGAAGCTTATTAACAATGACTCGTCAAAAGTAATCTTTGTGAAGAACAAATAAAATAAATAATAACATTTATATACCTTAGTTTGATACATTGAATATATTAATGCTGCTGTTCTGGAATCTGGGGTCTGGGTATAATCGGGTTGTATAACTCTGAAAGGATTGTGAATGCAAAATCTTTTACTTCTGGAAATATTTGATAAAATATTGAATGTTCAAGAATGTCTTATACAATAAGTCCATAGATGGAAGGGTTCCAACTCTGCATTTACTAAAAGAAAAAGCTGAGGAATATATTCCTATGTAGAAAAACAGGTCGCAGTTATTGAGGTGTTAAAATTAGACGTAGTGGTGAAAGGTCGTGGGATTGCTTATATAGTGTTACGGCATATCTTTCATTTCCTTGGCGTGATGATCTTGCAACGCTGTTTCTAATCCCCCGTGTAAAACCATCATTCTTTACTCATACCGTACTTATCCTTAGAAGAAAATGTGGCTGTCACATCATCTCATTTCTCCTCTTCACTGAATCTGGATCTTGTGCATGTATCAAAATTCATGTTACTATGTGTGGATAGATGAACAGAAAGGGGTTTCTATACGTGATTTAAGTTATTTCAGATCATGAATGTCACAGATTACAATTTCCCTTTCCGTTAAAATGTGAGATCTGCTTGATCAGTTACAAATATTAATGATTTAAATGTATTTCCGTATTTAGCTTTGTTGTTCCATGCAGTGAATTAAAGTAGTGCTGAGGTCGGTAAAGGTTCTCAGAAAGTGATGAGCAGAATGTAACCATTTCTCAACGTGCAGGTCATTATTTGATGAACGTTGCCAACTCCATTTTCCATCGCAAGTTTTAGGCTAATGGGACAAGTTTTAGATGGGTTCTACTTAATTCAAAGCATATCAGAGGCATCAGGAATCAATCAGACAGGTGGGCGGAATGAAGACTGTTACCGCCAGATCGAAGACACCCCTAATTCTTGCAACAGAGTGATCTCCACTAAAGACACCCAAGTGTCAGGTTGTAGTGTTAAAGCCTATGACATTACAAATAGTGAAGCAAAAACGTAGACATTTGATCTAGAGAATAAATAATTATACAAGCGTGAAGTAAGTACACCAATTCTTTGCACGCAAACGTATGCATTTCATTTCTTCGCTCAAATTCAATGCACATTGATTAATTTAAATTCACGTATATACCAACAGAAAAATAATCAATATGTGACAAACAGTCAATGTGTGTATCTTGGTTTGATATTATAGGTTAGGGATTCTAGGCTACAAAGAAAGTAAGTCTTAGGGTGACACTAGGTCGAAAACAAAAACTACGGCGAAAATAAGTATTCTAAAACAGCTGTTAAACGTTACTAATCAAATATTTCATTTAAAAATTATGTGCCTAAATTAGCTTAGACGCACGTAACTACAACAAGCATCACGTGAGATCTGAGTGACAGCAATAATTACTCTTAAAACCATGCAGTAGTGAAAAGCTAACTTACAATCAGAAATGTTGATTTAAGCTGATTTAAGTGCACTTACAATATTTATAAAATAGAATAATTGGTAAGTAATGCTTAATATTAGTATAAGATATATTTCTAATGCAAAACTTATATTTGCATTTCAAACTACCAAACAACTCTTATTTAATGTGATTGCAACTTCAGTCGTATCACGTATCATGCATATCCGGATTGGTCAGACTTCTCCTAAAAGACATTTCATACGTGACCATCACTTTTTTCAGGTATTGTACACATAGCACCACACATTCAGTCGCTCTTTCTTTTTTAATAGTGTGTGATTTGAGGGAGATTTTGATAATATTTCTGCATGTTTCTAAATTATACATATATCCTTTCTAATTCATTTTGAGCGTTTATTTATAAATTAAATATCGGTTTCATTTTAGAAATCCTGAAAATTCTGAATTTTAGTGAAGAAGAAATAGAAAATGCATGGTTCATATTTTTTCAATGTATTCTAACATATAATCTAACAACTGTTGCCTTCCCAGAATAAGATTTAAATTGGTTTTGGTAACGCGTTTTCTTTGTGAGTGTATATATGTATGAGCGTATGTAAGTAGGATTGTATATCTTTTCAAACCTATATATTTGTATTCTTTAAATTTCTTCAATAGTTCAGTTGTTTATCTCCAACCAACAGTTAAAGTTCCCTCACAAATGAGGAGAGCCAGATCAGCATTTTATCCAGTCAGTCATAATATTGCTGTTTCTGTATGTGCAGATACACAGACACACAAACACACACACATGTATCTGCATATATATATATATATATATATATATATATATATATATACGAGCAAAACGCCCCCCACCCGTCCAATGGACGGTGCTGAGTTGTCAAACATTCAAACCAAGTTTTCTCAAAACAACTTGTCCGACCGTCCCATAGGCCTCCCATTTGAGAAACACTGATTTAACCTAAATTTGAGACACCAGCAAAAGACGGATTTCGACTGATGTACTTGCTCGTACAAATGCACGTTCCCACGGCTTTATCGATCGCATTCTCACCTGCAATCGATTTTTGTAATTTTTTGAAGACTTATACACGGCCTGATACCGTCGGTATCTATATATGAAATTTGAGCGCAATCGGATTGAGGATGCCCGAGATCCTAGAAGACACGCACACAGACAGACTGAACGGATTTTATATAATATATCTCTTATTATAAAAGGCAGATTTTATCTGCCTCCCTTTGTCTCTTATAGAAATCTACAATATAGGATTTCTTCAATTACAATTTACCTAGCATTTTTAAGAGTAGAATACATCGGGTCGTGCCAGGTCCAGTTTTTCAAATTTCAACCCCAATTAAGCAAAATTTCGAGAAAACTCACATTGTGGTGTGTAAGTGAAGTGCTTTTCTTAGTGTGGGCTACAGCACACACACACACACACACACACACAAACGGAGCGAACTGCTTCACTGATGCTATCACCCTAATTTCTCCCACTTTCTCTTTGCAAGTGTACCTTAAACCACTACTCAAAAAAAAACAACACAGCAAACAGAAACAAATAAATACATAACGATTTACTCCTCACACAATTTCTTCAATTAGAGTTTACCTATGATTTTTCAAAGTACTTCCATTCGGTCATGGCATACAAAATTTCTTTCAATTTCACCCCCATTTCAGAAAAAATTCGAGAAAACTAAATATTTTACCATTTCACTCTTTCACTCTGCATTCCCACTTCCTCTTTACACACATAGACACGCAAATATATAAATAAAATTGTAAGCTAACGTGTGTGTGTGTGCGTGTGTGCGAGTGTGGTGTGTGTGTGTGCGTGTGTGTGAGTGTGGTGTGTGTGTGTGTGCGTGTGTGTGTGTGTGAGGGTGCGCGTGTGTGTGTGTGTGCGTGTGTGACACGCGAACTTCAAAAGAACTTCGCGCGCTATCTATCTGGTTTGCCATTCCTCACACACACGCATACACATACATATATGACAGTGACAAACACAAACGTTTCAAACAACTACATACAGACACTCAAACACACACACACGTGTGTGTTTATTATTAGTAAAAAAGGCGCCAAACACAACTCACTTCTCATTCGAACACATTTGCAAAAACACACCGACGGTCGGATTGCCATAACAATACAGAAAAGGTAAATTGGTTTTTAATTTACTTTCTGTCGTTAAATTTTGGTAGTATTAATTGGCGAGCGTACTTCTGTTGTCAATTGTTGACAGAAATAAATTGTAAGCTAATAAGGTGTGTGTGTGTGTGTGTAGGAAGTGAAGGATAAAAATATTGCAAGAAGTGGACAGATGTACATATATACATCCATAAATACATGTGTGTGTGTGTCTATGTATGTGTATTAATGTGTGTGTGTTATCTCTATATAAAGCTGAAGTTGTCTGTGTGCATCACGTTTGGTAACCTTCAACTAACACTATCTCCTCCGAGACCCTGCGGCGCAAGTTGACCAAAATTGAAAGTATGATAGAAGAAGGGTTGCTCTTCCCTCCGTAGAACATAAAATTCAAATCGGACCATGTTAACACCAAAAATTATTTACATCAAAAAGCTGCTTTTTTCTATGAAAATCCCTATTTTTTACGATTTTTTCACTGCTGTGTCGCCACTTTTCGGTGTATTTCGACCAGAAAAATGTTCACAAAATTTTTACTTTTCAAAATTACAATTCCAGCGGGTCGAAACAAACCCGAGCAACGCCGGGCGATATTGCTAGTATATATATAGACGGCAAAATGGCTGTGTATCTGTGTGTCTACGTGTGTCCTTTATACAAATCCACAGTTTTTCACGTAAATGGCTTGCATTTTCTATGGGCTTTCAAAATTGTCTGAGGGTGGTCGTGAAGCTCTTTTTATTTCCCCAGTCACCCCAGAAAGCCATTAAAAAATCGATAATCCGACCCCTTATGCCCATAAATTATGGGCATATCCATTCAAAATCGCTAAAACATAGAAATTTCTACGCGGTGTGTGCGTACAGCCAGATACGCCAATAGTCTGCAAGCTGTTTTTTGATTGGACGGAGATAATTTTACCCATGACAGTTGAATGCGCGTGCGCATTTGCAGAGAGCCTGTATGACTCAGCGCACTTTTGTGTTTTGCGAAGACGCGTTATCATGTGTTTTGGCTTTCAAACGTGCACGCTTTTTTGATTTGTGGAAGGCAGGGAATAATTTACGAGTTAGGATCTCCAAAGCTACATTCTTCAATGGTCCTTAATTCAATGCAGTCGTCCTCGGAGTCTATTTTCCTCACTAACAACTTTGTGTAATGGAGTAATAATCTAAGTGGTTCCTAGATCATTTGGGGTCTATTTTTAGCAGACTGGTGTTGTAATCATTTCAATACTCTTATTAAATAATATTTACATATATACATACATATATATGTATGTATATATGTATATATATATATATATATATATATATATATATATATATTATATATATATATATATATATATAGATATATATATATATATATATATATATATATATATATATATATATATATATATATTTTGATTAATTTTTTTTACCCACACTCTAATATAATATTAATATTGCTAATATATTTTCAGATACTCTATCTCCTAATTAGCCTTAAGATTAAACAACGTTTTTATCCACACTCTAATATAATATTAATATTGCTAATACATTTTCAGATACTCTATCCCCTAATTAGCCTTAAGATTAAATAACGTTTTTACCCAAATAACGTTTTTACACAAACTTTAATATTGTTAATATTTCTTTTTCAAGTACTCTATCTTCTAATTAGCCTTAATATCTTCCTGTCTTCTCTCGAACATAATTAGATAGATAAACGGATAGACGGATTATCCAGCATGTCCAGAGCATGGAGACGTGACGAGCTGGATTTATTCGTACGAGCATGGGAGTGCGCCGGCGGAGATAGCCCTAGGGAGGTGATTGCGGCTGCGCTGAAGAGCAGAGGCTACAAGAGGACAGCGGCTCAGATGGAGCGAAAGAGACAGGAATTCGTGCGCTCATATGCGCTTGTACGGTCGCACATTGGCGCACTTGATGCCATCTTTGAGAACGAGCGGAGCAAAGATGGCAAGAATGGAGACGATGAAAGAAGTCACCCCCACCTGGTGGACGCCCGGGAGGAGGTTTTGAATGAGAAACCTGCCCGGGAAGTGAACCCAGGTGCAAGTTCTCCAACCGGCAGCAAGGGCCATGGAGACGGAGAACCCGGTGAAGAGGTAGAGGGAGGAAGAAGAACTAAAAGAAGGACTGGAAGAGCTAAAGGAAAAGAAAAAGCTCAAGCAGGACCAAAGAGTGAAACAACCAGAAATAGAAGTGGAACCGCAAAGGATGGAACCAAACAGCGCACACGGGTGTGTATGTTCTACCTGAGAGGTTCCTGCTGGCATGGAAAGGAAGGTTCAGGCTGCCGCTTTGCACATCGGGGACCCTGCCACAGAGACACGAGGCAGATGGACAAACCATCAACACAAAGAAAAGGGATGGACCACGCACCACCTGCCCCAAAGCGGAGGTACGCAGATGTTGTGCGCGCCACAAACAGCCAACATGATGTTGTCGAAAGAGCAGCTGCTGAGCAACAATCTTTTTTGTGCATGGCACAAAAGATTGTACAGCAGCTGACCTGGCTTCATCAAACCCAAGCCCGCAGGTGGGACTACCCACTATATACCAGACCACCACAGCAAACAGACACAGGATGGACACCGCCGGCAACAACGTACACCTCACCTCGATACTCCTACTGAACATCAGAGGACTGCAAACACTCAGTAACAGGACAAAAATCCCGTTCCTGAGAGACTTTGTTGCATGCAATCAAGCCTTATGCATAGCACTTACAGAAACGCACCTGAAACCGGACATAGCAGATGCGGAGTTACACATACCACAGTATGCTGTACTACGGACCGACAGGAAAGAAAGGAGTCATGGAGGTGTTGCTATGTACATCCGTGAGGACCTCACACCCCAGGTCCTCTTGTCATACTCAAACTCGGTGTGTGACACACTAATTGTACATATTAGGCAACTTGATGTAGTTGTGTGTGCTACATATCGCCCTCCAGATGCCCCAAGCCATGTGGGCAAGTTTGAAGACTGCCTTATAAAAATAGAAGAAATTCTAACCACATTAGAACAACACATAGGTGTGCTTCTTATGGGAGACTTCAATCTGCCCAATGTCAGATGGCCCGAGGGCCTTTCTCTCCCAGGAATGACAAGATGTGAACGAGGACAGGCGAGGTCCCTCCTGAACCTCATCAACAACCTGTACATGGAGCAGGTAATACTCCAACCAACCAGGGCAGGTAACACACTGGATCTCTGCTTCACAAATGACATGGATCTCATCCATAATGTGAAAGTGACACCGACACTACTCTCGGATCACAACATGATAGAGCTGACCATGTACGGGCCAAAAGAGAGCACGGACATGCAGCCTACAAGAAATCCTCAAAATCTTTCCAGCTTGAACTACCATAAGGCAAACTGGAAACAAATTGAGAAAGAGATCCTCAAACAAAACTGGCCTAAATGTCTCTCCTCGCCAGACATCGACGTGAAACTTCAACAATTCATGTCTGTAATGCAAGCCATATGCTACAAATGTGTCCCAGAGAGAAAGGCCACTGTACACAAGAACAAAATCCCCAGAGAGAGGAAAATTTTAATGAGACGGCGTACGAAATTTTCAAATCGCCTAAACAAACAGATTGAAAGCAGTGAAAAGTCCCGCCTAAAAATAAAACTGTTGGAAATCGAAAAATGTGTGCAACTCTCCCATGAAAAAGAAAGAGCAGACAAAGAAGCCTGGGCTATAGAAAACATAAAATCTAACCCCAGAGCTTTCTACAGGTATGCCAAAGAAACAGCTACAGTGCACTGTAGAATAGGGCCACTCCTCGAAAAGGATGGCACACTTACAGGAAAACCAATGAGGGTAAGTGAAATACTGAATGAGCAATTCAAGAGTGTTTTCACTCCACCCCTTGGGCATCTCCAAATCACCAATCCAACTGACTTTTTTACCACTGCAGATATAAAATCAGAGGCGGCGACGATAGATTACATCGATATAAAGGAAGACGATGTAACCAAGGCTATAGATGAAATGAAAACAGACTCAGCTACTGGCCCCGATGGATTCCCGGCAATCCTCCTAAAAGCATGTAAGAGAGTCCTAGCAAGACCACTGCAGTTCCTCTTTCAGAGCTTCCTTGCAGCTGGCAAACTTCCAGGAAAACTGAAGGAAGCTACAATATGCCCTATTCATAAAGGAGGTAGCAGAGCGGAAGCCAAGAACTATAGACCTATCTCTCTGACCTCACACATCAGCAAGGTCATGGAACGAATAGTCAGAAGGAAGCTGATCACCTTCCTTGAAGAGAATGACTTGATGCCCGACACCCAACATGGTTTCCGACCAGGGAGAAGCTGTTTAACTCAGCTCCTACAACACTATGACTGGGTGCTGAAACGCTGCTCAACCACTCAAATGTGGAAGTGATATATCTCGACTTTGCAAAGGCCTTTGATAAAGTCGATCATGGAATGATATGTCACAAACTGCGTGATCTCAACATAGTTGGAAAACTGGGAGAATGGCTTCATGACTTTCTGAAGGATAGAAGTCAGGTGGTAGTAGCCAATGGGGCCACCTCCATTAACACACAAATAGTGAGCGGTGTTCCGCAAGGCACTGTTCTGGGACCACTACTGTTCATAATGGCCCTCTCAGACATGCCCTCAGCCACGCAGAGAGCCACGATCACAACTTATGCAGATGATACAAAAGTTTCACAGGCAATACAGAACCCTGAGGACACTAAACACCTGCAATGTGAGCTGGACGAAATATACAAGTGGGCTGAAAAGAATAGCATGCAGTTCAATGCTGGAAAGTTTCAAGCTTTATACTATCAGCATGCAAAACTGAATGCAATACCCAATGAATACACTGGACCCGGAGGGATTGCAATCCCAGAGGCACAATCAGTGCGTGACCTGGGTATTCACATGAGTGATGACGCGACCTTTCATGTACATGTTGCTAAACTGACAATGAAATGTAGACGGCTGGCTGGATGGATTCTTAGAACCTTTAGAACAAGAGAACAAGAAACCATGATGGTCCTCTGGAAGACACTTGTCCTAAGCCACTTTGACTATTGCTCTCAGCTATGGTCACCATCCAGTGTCAAGTTGATCACAGAACTTGAGGCGATCCAACGAAGCTACACAAAGAAGATAGCCTCTATGCAGAATGTAAGCTACTGGGAAAGACTCAAGAGATTAAAATTATATTCCCTGGAGCGTAGGCGGGAAAGATATGCCATAATATACATCTGGAAGATCCTGGAGGGAAGTGTCCTGAACTTTGGCATCGAGAGTTACGCAAATGCCAGAACTGGGCGCCACTGCGTGGTGCCTAGGACTCCAAACCTGCCATCAAGATGTAGGACAAGATTCTGTGATAGCCTGGGCTTCCGAGGCCCACAGCTCTTCAATATCCTCCCGAAGAACCTGAGAGACCTGCATGGGGTGGATAAGGATGTCTTTAAAATGAAGCTGGATCTCTTCCTGTCAGGTGTCCCAGATGAACCAACTTCACGGCAGGAGGGGCAGATGAGGGCAGCTGCATCGAACTCTCTCATGCACCAAATAGCAGTTGCTAGAAAGCCTCCATGAAGTGAAACCAAGTAGCAACACCAAATGGCGGTGCCCCAGCATGGCCACAGCTCATAAGCTGAAACTAGAATCAATCAATCAATCAATCAATCAATTAATTATTTTGATTAATTTACTCCACCACCTACACCACCAAATGGTATATACAGTTGCTTACAATTATCAATACTCACCCTGAATTTTTGTACCCAACTCACCTACGTTGTCACCTGGATTGGATCCTATATATATATATATATATATATATATATATATATATTATATATATATATGTAGATATATATGGATATATATATGTATATATATGTATATATATATATATATTATATATATATATATATATATATATATATATATATATATATATATAATATATATATATATATATATATTTGCTGTAAAACATTCATGCTCTTAACTGTGGTTTGGACTTTTTGATTGTTCTTTCTAATATATTAGGCAACCTGTTATGGCTTGCTGTTTTGTGTTTAAATGTATACTAATTTGTATATATATATATATATATATATATATATATATATATATGTGTGTGTGTGCGTGTGTGTGTGTGTGTGCGTGTATGTGTATGTATATTTGTACATATATACATATATATATATATATGTATGCATATATATAGACAGATACATACATATATACGTATATCTACACACACACACACTCACACAAACACTCTCACACACACACACACACACACACGCACACACGCGTATACATGTCATATTTCTGTGGAGGACATGTGACATGTGATTGCAGCTGCCTCCAAATGCCACCTTTCTATACGACAAGATATCGCTAAGATTATATAATGGCATTCGGAAAAAAAACTCTCCTAGAATAAATACAAAGAATCTCAATGCTATTGGATGCATACACAAACACCAATACAAGGAATATTGGTGGAACATTTCCATCAAAATCTCTTTCAAGTGGAAACATAACAGGCCAAATATTGTATTTTGGGGCACAAGAAAATTAACGTACCGTTATAGATTACAGCTGCCTTGTTGATGTGAATATTTCTCTGAGAATCAAAGGAAAAGAGAATAATTATGGAGAACTGCTTCGAAATCTCCAGATTATATATTTACATTTATACCAGTAATTGGTGAACGTGGTTTTTTGTAAGTCCTTAGGTGACAATCTTTGTAAGCTGGAGTTTTCGGAAAAAAAATCGACCGGCTAACTCATTCATAACAAATATATATCTGTAACTGAGATTGTTAAAAATATGCAAGACTTTTATCAAATTTAAAATATAACTTTGTTTGTTGTTATTTACATTCCAACGGTGGAGCTATGTATCTATTTTAGAAATCAGCTCCTTCTTCAGAGGAAGAATTCGAATAATAAAAACAGAAGAAAATACAGACACACACACACGTACATGCATACATATATACATACATACATACATTATGACTGCCCCCTCGTTATCGAGTATGGCCATTGCACGAAGTTTAACTGTTACTGGTGCTGTGATCGAATGTGACTTTTTAGCCCAGCTAAAGATCTACAATGTCTTGTACAAAATTGGCAACTAAGACCTTTATTGGTAATAGCCGGCTGTAGTTGTAACTGGGCTTCATGTACCTTTGCATGTCGTTTAAGTCCTCCTGCCGAATTACACTCTCTTCCACATGCCCGACAAATATGATTAGTATGGTGTGTTACACCACCACTAGTGGCCAGGTTGTCACTCATCTACACATACATACATACATACATACATACATACATACATACATACATACATACATACATACGTATAATATGCGTGTATTAAGGGTGCAAGTCTATTTCTTCATACTTGTGTTCACAAAACCACTTTTCTGATGGTCCAACATTTTGGTACTCGGTGAAAAATTTTGTTGTGGTAGTGATGTATTTTACAGCAAGGTTTTCCTTTGACCTCTAATACTAAATTATTTAATCTCATATCCTAATTGAAATCACATGATCCGGCTTTAAAATATTTCTCCCCTCACTCTATTGCAAGTATTAGGTGTAGGTCCTCGATCTGAGAGTAGCTTTCCCCTATCCTACCACCAGTGACTTCTGTTACCTCTTTCTAAATGATAAAATTTCAAAACAATAAACAGAGCTAAAAAAGTATTGTTAAACTGACCTCAAAACCGATATGAAAACTGATTGTGCCACTAATTCAAATGCACAGCTTTGTCACCCATGTTTCACTGATTCTGCAAAAGAATTACCTTCAGGATATACCAATCTGTGAAATGCTAAACCACTTATACATTAATTTAATGAACAGGTAATTCAGTTGCTCTAATGATGCATCGTCGAAACTGACGCAGACCCATCCATGTATGCATTTATGTGCTACTATGTAAGTGTCATTGTGCATATGTCTGCATGTCAATGTGTTTATTTGAGTTTTAAACAGCAACTTAATACAAATTTTCCACTGTTACTTTGCTAATCTTTACATATAATGAAAATATTTTACACTCGAAACAATGGATTTAAAAAAATATCCTATGAATTTAGTTTCTTTTCTTCTTTATTCCAAATGCTATAGATACTGAAGAGAATAAATGTCTAAATCAATAGATTTGAAAACAAAGTCAGATTCATAAATATCTGTCATTGATTATTTAGTACAAGTCGCTATTGTTTAGCAAGGAACAAAATATTTGTAGACAAGCAATTATTATTATAATACGTTAGCGTTAACCTATTTATATCATGAAGCATTAACAAGCTGGTAACATATTAATTTCTTTAATAGCTTTTGTCAGTGGTAGAGGGGTAGGTTTGTGAAAACTTTTCAGAGAATCTGAGACATGTGAAAAGAAGAAAGAGAGTTATTTTCATAAATTCACTGACGGGGACAGAGTGGTGATGTTAAGCCGAGTGATGAGTTAAAGCAACAACCCAGAAAGGAACCATCTTCCTTACAGGTTTTAACGTAGTCTCGCTCAGTCCAATTTCATTCAGAATATTTTGATTAACCCAATGCTATGATAGAAGGAATTTTTGCTAAGAAGGCACGATGCAAAATCGAACCCGAAACCACATATTTACAAAGTGAACTTCTAAACCAAACAGCCATACTTAGTCTAATAAGCATCCACCCATCCGCAAAAATTCAAAAACAATAGGCGCAGGAGTGGCTGTGTGGTAAGTAGCTTGCTAACCAACCACATGGTTCCGGGTTCAGTCCCACTGCGTGGCATCTTGGGCAGGTGTCTTCTGCTATAGCTCCGGGCCGACCAATGCCTTGTGAGTGGATTTGGTAGACGGAAACTGAAAGAAGCCTGTCGTATATATGTATATATATAGGTATATGTGTGTGTGTGTGTGTTTGTGTGTCTGTGTTTGTCCCCCTAGCATTGCTTGACAACCAATGCTGGTGTGTTTACGTCCCCGTCACTTAGCGGTTCGGCAAAAGAGATCGATAGAATAAGTACTGGGCTTACAAAGAATAAGTCCCGGGGTCGATTTGCTCGACTAAAGGCGGTGCTCCAGCATGGCCGCAGTCAAATGACTGAAACAATTAAAAGAGTAAATGTTTTAGTCAATTACTACTAGTATTTTGCTTTAACCTAGTGCAGCAGACAATTACAGGTATGTTTCGGTTTTTCATGACTTCAGTCTTTACTTTCTTCATCTACGCCAATAAACAGACAGTCGTGTGAGTCATTAATCTCTATTTTGGAAAATACGGTTAAGTTTCCTCTCATATTTGCCGGCCTTTCATCCTTCCTGATTTGATAAAATAACTGTGATGAACTGGGGTCGAACTTTTGCCACAGTAAGAATTTTTGGTTTCACACATTCGCAAAAACAAAGGAAGGAATATAGTGATGTGGGTACAGAATAAGCATTTCTACTATAGGCACAAGGCTTGAAATTTTGTGGGAGGAGGCCAGTCGATAAGATCAACCCCAGTACGCAACTGGTACGTAATTTATCGTACATATTAGGTCGTCAAGTATGAAATTTGTAGAACAGAAAAAGTTTGCTAATGTTTTATAAATACAAGGAAAAGCTTTATTCATCAAAGTATGCACCCATATTGTCAATAAACTTTTGCCATTTCAGTGGTAGTTTGTCCAGCCCAGAACTGTAAAAGTCTGGCAATCTAGAGTCAATAAAATCTTGGAAGGTCTGTTTTACAGCATCGTCGGAATTAAATGTTTTTTCCTATCAAAAAGTTATCCAAATTCTTGAAGAAGGGGTAGTCAGTATATGTGAGTGGACATTCGCGCACCTACTATACCAATATCGACCTGTCAACTTACAACAGTTCCATACAGAAAAATTTTACTCTCACAATAAAAATTGCTTCATTCAGCATTAAATAACTCCTTGTTATGCCTATTAATAGCCAAATCACCATTCCTAAGTACGAACTGTATTCCTCTAGATCTGTAGCTTTTATGATTAACATACCAATTGCTGTAAACAACGTACACATGAATACGAATAAACGTACACAGTAGCCTCAATGTATGAAACGATATCCACCCACGAAAACCCTACTTACACACGCTAGAAAGACCTCCCAACATTTGCAAGTTACTTCCCCAATATATCTATCTGTTAGTCATCTTAGGATTCTCGAACCGGGATTAAACAGCATTGCATTATTAAGTACCTATCTATCTATCTATCTATCTATCTATCTATCTATCTATCTATCTATCTATCTATCTATCTATCTATCTATCTATCTATCTATCTATCTATCTCTATCTATCTATCTATCTATCTATCTATCTATCTATCTATCTATCTATCTATCTATCTATTTATCTATCTATCTATCTATCTATCTATCTATCTATCTATCTATATATCTATCTATATATATATATCTATCTATCTATCTATCTATCTATCTATCTATCTGTCTATCTACCTATCTATCTATTTATCTATTTATCTATCTATCTATACCTCTTTCTGTCTTTCTCCCTCCCTCCCTCCCTCCCCCTCTCCATACTAAATATATGTGTGTGTGCGCGAGAATGGGTGTGTGTGTGTACGTATGTTTGTTTCTGTGAGTGTGTGCATTTGTACCAGTTATTTTATATTAAAAAGAGACTAAGAAAGATGAACAATTCTACGTTTATGACAAGAAATAATAGCTCAAGTTAAGCACTAATGAAGTTATACCATCTTGTCAGACAACATACCAGCAATTTATTGGCTTTCTTTTTGATTTCATGCATCTAGAAGTGACCAATTCTCGCTAAATATCTTTTATTGATAAATAATCTATTTCAATTAATGTTCCCGTCTGTTGATTTACCATCACAGGGTATCGCTAACATAATAACTGAAAAACGAAAATTTTGGACTGCTTGACTGCCTACACGTGAGCACGAACGTGTGTGAATGTTTATTTGATATGATGGTAGTTGCTTTGCTTCCAAACGTTGATAAGTAGAATGATAAACTTTTTTTACGCCTGCATCCCCATCCTAAATTATTGATTTCATCAAAAAATCCTCAAGGTTTTTTTTAAGCGAACATCAGACACAAGTTTTAAACACAAAGCGATTTATTGAATCAATGATATAATTAATATTTCATTGCAGTATATTCTGCCAATTTGTGCAGAGATGCATTATTTCCTGCTGAAAGAATTTTCTGTTTTTACATCCTCTTCAGAATTGAATGTCTGTCCATTCAATGAATTTTGAAGAAACCAAAATAGGTGGAAATCTGAAGGCGAAAAGTCAGGTGAATATAGAGGGTGTGGCAAATCTTCCCACCCAGGCTCAATAACCTCTGTTGCGTTTGCTAAGAAGTGTGCAGTCTTGTATTTTCATGTTGAGAAACAATGCTCTTACGAATAGCAAGTGCTGGATGCTTGTGGTGGATCGCTATGTTTAATTTGATCAGATGGCCACAGTGTACATCTGAATTCATGATCCTGCCCGTGGAAAAGATCTCTAAAAGACAACACCTTTTAAATCCCACCAAATTGAAAACATAACCTTCTTCGACTAAAATCCTGCTGTGAAGATTGTTTGTAGTGGTTTGTTGAGCTTCTCCTATGATCGTTTGGGCTCAACACTGTTATAAACGATCCATTTTTCGTCCTCTGTCACCATTCTCTTAACCTTTCTGCAACGAATCGCAGATGAATATCCGTTGGGTGAGATTAGCCTCATTCAATTAATGTGGGACCTAAACATCGTGCCTGCTGGCGTAAGTAAGTTGATGCAGATGGTTTTCAATACTCTATTTGGATATTGGATGTTTGGGGAATATAAGTGACCATCCTAGTCATATAACGAGGATTAGTGACGTTGTTGATCTCAGTTAGCCGGCCTCTGCAAGGACCACAACATTTCGCTATCGAAATCATGAAAATCACTTCTGGCACACATGTTCCGTACAAGCATCCTCTCCATACACGGTGCCTACCTTCATGTAGATTTTCACCGTTTTCTTGACTTCTTTTTTAATAAAAAGGTATTAGGTGTTGATCATGCCCATTTTGGCTCTCCATTTTCTGGGTGATATTGAGGGGAAATGTAAAAATATATTTATAATATTTCTGTGTTTTTAGATGGATGTTTTAGCTTTTGATCTCGTAGATTTTCTTTCCAGAATGTATTTTTGATTTACAATTATTTTTCGTAATGTGGAATTTTGAATACATTGATACAACAATTCGAGATTGATAGTTGTAGTTTTTTGCTGGTGAGTTTGATACGGTTGGCGTCCATCTTGAACAACAACTGCCAGTCAAAGACTACAGCCAAAAATATTTTTAAAATGGATGACACTTTGCAAAGGAAGGATTGAGAAAAGTGGTTAATGTGGGGTCTGGTGGGGGTACACAGTATGGGTAACAAGGGAAAGTAAAATGTTATACGTAACGCTGTCTGTTTAATCAAAGTAGCAGAGAACATTGTAGCAGTGTTAGAAAAATGAGAGTGAAGAGATAGACAGCGTATTAATGGATTAGAAGTTGAATTTTATTGAGGAAAATCTTCATGTCAGTCATACTTCTTAACTAAAAAGCTATACCAGTATAAACTTGAACATTGTTATATACTGAAATATTATTCATCACTTTTGAATAATGTCAATGCCAGTCGTTTAAGAAAGTACAATTGATTGAATATATCTACCATATATTTACTTTATCGACTCTGGTGTATTGTAACTCAACATAACAAATAGTTTGGCATTCATAACTCTTCTTGATCGAGCAGACCTGATGTTAGTGATTTTCTTAGGCATTGGTGATGTGAGAGGTAAACGATTTCGATGGAGACTTGAAACCGCATTGTTGTTCTGATTTCCCAAGATATCTTTTATTCTACAAACTTGCTTTCATACCAGATTATTATGAACATTTCCATCATTTTGCTTTGGTTATATTTTATTTTTTCTTTAATTAGAAATTAAACAGAGATAATACAAATATGAAGAATTCAGTGTAAATTTGTGTGAAAAATTTATATAAAATCTTATGACCTGAACAACAAATTTAAAATAAACGATTCAAAGATGGCGGATATTATAGAATTCAAAACTAGTTATGATTAAAAATTTAAAGCCATTATTTCAAGACGTCCAATCGATAAGAAAAGACGGAGGAACGTACTGCATGGGCGCTTTGTCTCTTTCAGAGGTTTAAGGAAAACAAATTACGATGAAACCGTAGGCTTTTCTAAGCCAGCATGACACGAGGTGAGAATTGTTTGGCGGTCTACTCGTTTATTATTATTACTGATATGTCAAGTTTGATTTCGTGTAAGCACTGTTAAGAATATAGTTCTCAAAGTGCATAAGCAAAATTCTCTATTATAATTCTAACACTTCATTGGTTCTTAATAACATTTTACCTCTAACGATATTCTCTGTAGGTGGTGCTTGAACTATGATACATTGAGCCATTTTTCTTCAGCAAAATACAATTGTTTCTCAGTGGGATAACAGTTGTGTTTGTATAAACTATCATTTCTTTTTCTTAGATAATGAAATATGGCAAGAACGAATAAAAGAAGACCTTGTTATAAACTGAAAGGTCACCTTCGTTTAAATGCAACTATTTACTAACATTAGAGATACAAGCATTAAATGAAATCAAGCGGCACAGATAGCGGAGATAAACAAAATCTTGTCAAGGAAGTAATAACAGAAGTTACATTAACAGCAGTACAATCGTCGGCGTTAAGTTCGCCTGCGGTAACAATGATGCTATATAATAAGTCACACACACACACAGGCACAAACATACATACACACTCGCAAGCACTTACACATGAAGCATCTGTAGCTGCCCCAAAGGGTGAAAGCGAAATAGTCAAATCGATATATTTGCGAGCAGCTCATTTCATAATCATAGTCTGTTTCAACGAACATTGCCTTGTAACTATAAAGTTAACCACCTGCAAAGACAAAGAAATATCATCGACACACGAAAACAATAACATTTTAATGTGCTTGTAGCCCCTCCCTTACAAACTACACATCTATTGACAATTGATTTGGATTGCATAAGTTCAGACTATAAACTGGATAGCAAATTATAATTTTGTTAAATCAATTTCTGATCCAATCTCCCATTACCACTTTTACGAACTCCATGAAAACCAAGGGAAAGAGGTATACGTCTCGCTCGGTCTAGAAATAACAGCCAAATCTGTCTAAAATCATTTCTCCCTATCTTAAAATATGTAGGAAATATGTATATAGTCTTGGGATATATCTGTGTCTACAAAAGTATTATTATACTTGTGTTGACGAAGACAGAATGGTCATGGCTGGAACCCCTTTAATCATAGGTTCGTTGAATCAGAATTGGCCAGGGGCTATATATAGCAAAAGCATTGGCTATGCAGCAACAATAATAATAATAATAGCAACTTAAGAAGAAGGAAACTTGCACTTACAACACTAATGCTTTTAATTTTATGGACGGCACGAATGTTACAGCTCTCTCCTGTCACTTAATCGTTATCAATACAGCTGATAATAATTTACAGAATCCTCTCTTTATGACATGCTAACTTACTGATGACTCAGGAAACAAAATTTTGCAACATTTTAATTTTTCATATTCCAAATCCAATTTCTGTTTTAACATAGTTTTAGAAATTCAGACATTTGCATGGCTTCTAGTAGCATTAAATTCAAATTACACATTTTCGTTTTGTAACATTTATTCTTAACAATAAAAGCAAATTAGCGAGTTGTGTCTCTGGTTGGTACATTTAACACCAGTAGTTAATTCCTAGTTATATATTCACCATCAGAAATGTTTTTAAAAAATAGAGAGAAAAAAGATTAAACTGATTCGTGGGAAATTAAAAATCAAAGAAGAGTTACAGATGAATTGTATTAATCATTTAGAGTATCCCTGTAATACGTTCGCGTCTTGTTTGCCTCCCCCTATCATAATATCAAGAGCGGCAGATAGGTAGAATCTTTTGAGCGTCGTCGGAAAAATGCTTCGTGTTTTGTGTTTCAATCGTTAATGCTCTGAGTTCAGATCCTTCGAAGTTTAACTTTGCCTTTCATCTTTTTGGGGTCGATAAAATAAAGTATTAGGCGCAGGAGTGGCTGTGTGGTAAGTAGCTTGCTAACCGACTACATGGTTCCGGGTTCAGTCCCACTGCGTGGCACCTTGGGCAAGTGTCTTCTACAATAGCCTCGGGCCGACCAAAGCTTGTGAGTGGATTTCGTAGACGGAAACTGAAAGAAGCCCGTCGTATATATGTATATATATATGCGTGTGTGTGTTTATGTGTCTGTGTTTGTCCCCCTAGCATTGCTTGACAACCGATGCTGGTGTGTTTATGTCCCCGTTACTTAGCGGTTCGGCAAAAGAGACCAATAGAATAAGTACTGGACTTACAAAAGAATAAGTCCCGGGGTTGAGTTGCTCGATTAAAGGCGGTGCTCCAGCATGGCCGCAGTCAAATGACTGAAACAAGTAAAAGAGTAAAAGAGTAAAAAAGAGAGTTAAAGAGAGAGAGAGTCAAGTACTAAGGTCGATAATAACAACTCACTCACTCAGTCACTTCCATCAGCATTACTGACTTTGTGGTTAAAGCGAAATGAGTTATATACTGAGGTTGATGTAATTTCAGATCTAATGCTCTTAGAAGAAAGAATTATTATTCCACATCAGGAGTATTAGATAGTTTGAATCATTAGAACTTCGGAAAAAATGTTTCGTGCTTAGTGCTCCTACTCAACATTCTGAGTTCAAATTCTGCGAAATTCCGCTTTGCTTTTCATCCTTTCGGGACCGATAAAATAATGTAGTAGTCAAGTACTAGGGTCAATAGAAACGACTTACTCCCGACAAAATTAGTGGCTTTATGCCAGGTTCAGAAACAATTATTTTTCCATATCTGGGGCGGTGAACTGGCAAGAATCTTTGGAGCGCTGGACAAAATGCCTTGCAGTATTTCTTCCTTTCTTTTTCCTTGAATTAAAAAACCCACCGAGGTCAGCGTTTTTCCTTCAGAATTTATAAAACAAAGCACCAGTTTAGGGTTAGGATCGACATAATCGACTAAACTTTCCCACGACTATTACTGGTCTTTTCTCTAAATCAAAAGCAAATATTTTCTGTAAGAACCTCAATGGATTGGCAGAAGGAAAATGTCATGAGGTATTTGTTAGTGCTCGTTACAATCTGAAGGTGCATGGCTCAGTGGTTAGAGCGTCGGGCTCACAATCATGAGATAGTGATTTCGATTTCCGGACCGGGTTGTGTGTTATGTTCTTGAGTAAGACACTTTATTTCACGTTGTTCTTGTTCACTCAGCTGTAGAAATGAGATCCGACGTCGCTGGTGCCAAGCTGTACCAGCCTTTGCCATTCCCTTAGATAACATCGGTTGCGTGGACAAGGGACGCTGGTATGCATGGGCGACTGCTGGTATTCTATAAACAACCTTACCCAGGCTTGTACCCCGGAGGGGAACTTTCTGGATGAAATTCCATGGTCATTCAGGACCGAAGGGGGTCTTTACTCTTACAATCTGAGTTCAAATACTGCCGATGTAACTTTGTCTTTCGTTCTTTCGGGGCCGATAAGATACCACTGAAATATCGAGTTCGATCTAATCGACGAAACCATCCTCTAAAATTGTTGGCTCGGGCCTAATTAGAAACAATTATTTTCTGTAATCACATTTCTTCTTTCCTGTTTTCGTCTTCTTAGAAAACTAAAATAGTAGTGGTAGCTTCTGAAACTATTTTAACATATCCGTCTTTTAAAATCAGGATTCATCGGATTTTTTTTACCCAAGAAAACTGTTTTGTTACACATACATATATACATACATACATACATTCATACATACATACATACATACATACATACATACATACATACATACGTACGTGCTCACACACACACACACATTGTTCAATAGATAGATAGACAAATAGATATTTCAAACCAAAGCCAGAACTTTAGTGATCCTAAATTACTATAAATTGAAACCTTTCATCTTTTGAAATTTTTTTACTTATCTTTTGATGTATTACTGTTCAACCTCCTCATTTTCCTAAACAAGATTGACATTTCTTCAACAATAAGGAAAAAATATCAAAGATTATTTTCTACAGAATATGCCATAATAATAATTGCTTGTGAAAGAAAACTAAATTACCTCTGAGATGTTTAAAAGTCTTGGTATTTGAATATTCTGTACAGTTTTTTTAAGCCATAAAATTATAGACATTTTCAGATGCCGAAGATTTTTTTCAATGTTCATATCGGTTTTGTTGTAAATAAGATGCTAGTTTAGTAATTGTTGTTCTGCAACTTCAGGCTATTCCCAGTTGCATAGATCTTTGAACAAAGGCCTTTCCAGCCATGACTACTCTGTCTTTTTTTTTCAGAAATAGCGTATCTATGCTTTCAAGTTTTTTGAGTGTCGGTTGACGAAGACTAAGTTGATACTTCTCTCTGGTTTAGCGACCGAAAACGGCTCTTTCGCTGCTATATGAATGAATAGATTCTTTAATAGTTGGGTGGCAGTAACTGGTTGCTTTTGTAATGTTTTCTTACATTGCCATATATGTATGTTAGTGGGGAATATTATAGGGTGTATCTAAGGCGGCGAGAATCGTTACCATACCGGAGAAAATATTTAGCGTTATTTCGTCCGTTTTTACATTCTGAGTTCAAATTACACTGGGGTCAGCTTTGCCTTTCATCCTTTCGATGTCCATAAAATAAGTGTGAAGCACTGGGGTTGATGTAATTGACAATCCCCCCTTCCCACTAAATTTTAAGCCTTGAGCAAAATATCATCGGGTATGTCGTTCCAACGGATAGTTCTGAAAAGAAACAAAATGTTTGCCAAAAATGCTTAGTTGTTCACAGAAATATATCTTGTAAGGAGGCGCAATGGCCCAGTGGTTAGGGCAGCGGACTCGCGGTCATAGGATCGCGGTTTCGATTCCCAGACCGGGCGTTGTGAGTGTTTATTGAGCGAAAACACCTAAAGCTCCACGAGGCTCGGGCAGGGATGGTGGTGATCCCTACTGTACTCTTTCACCACAACTTTCTCTCACTCTTACTTCCTGTTTCTGTTGTACCTGTATTTCAAAGGGCCGGCCTTGTCACTCTCTGTGTCACGCTGAATATCCACGAGAACTACGTTAAGTGTACACGTGTCTGTGGAGTGCTCAGCCACTTACACGTTAATTTCACGAGCAGGCTGTTCCATTGATCGGATCAACCGGAACCCTCGTCGTCGTAACCGACGGAGTGCTTCCACCATATCTTGTAAATAAATATAGAGTAAAGAAAACTTTAAAAATAAAGTAATCGGAGTTTTCTTATGGTAACACTACAATATCACACAATGCAAGATTAGTACAATGTTGCTGTTAGCATTGGCTATAAGTAACTGGATTGAAATGGAAATCTGCTCTGTCTGAAGCTTTCCTCTTTTGAGTTACTACTGCAGGAAGGTATTTCTAGGAGATTGACACTCTTGGGAGGAAGTGTTAGCTTTAAATCCAATACTAAATGAAAGAAGACAGCAGTATGGCGGTGAAAAGAAAGGGAGGTTATTGTGTCGAGTGGTATTGCACGTTGTTGGTACGCCATCACTTAGCTTTAATTCATGAATACACTTTAATCTCTTGTGCACTGATACACTGGGTTATCAAAATGTCTGAGCCGTCATTAATTCAATAATTCCTGAATTTCGGAATTATAAAATTGGGCCCTGCCTGCATTTCAGCTTATTACTCATCTTCCTTTTTTTGTGTGTTTCAGCTTCAAAATTTCACATGTACCAAACCTTTAATAATAAAACTGTAAAACTCTGGAACCCACATTTTCTAGCTATGAGATTTCAAGCCAAGCATCAGCTATATAGACTTAACCATTGTGAATGGGCCCTTCCCCTTCTGTCGTATCTAAAAACATTTAGAAAGAAAATATAATCGTATACAATGTTATGAATATGTAAGTTTTAAAATGTACATGGATAGGCACAAATATAAACACACAAGTTTATATAACCTCAACATACATACACACATAAAACTCGACAGATTTAAAATTATGTTTTCCATAATTTGTTAGCAGTAAGTCTATGGCGAGATGTTGGAAGAAATATTTAAATCTAGTTGGTGGTTATTATGTCCAATCTACGATAATATGACGTCCAAACAGAGAAAAATAATGTTTACCATTTCCTTAGTTCCTTGTCTATGGCACTGACGGCAATATTGCTGAACGAAAAGGAATTAACCATAATTTTTCTTTTGCATTGTCTAGCAAAGTCTGGCAGATTTCCATCATGGGAACTGAATTTGGCTTCCAACCATGTTTCTCTGCCTCCGACCGAAATGAATATGGTAACCACGTGTGAGCCTCATCATTAAATGACTATGATGCCTTGAGGGATACGATAAGTAGACAAAAAGACAGATAGCTAGATAAATATATGGATGGATATGATGGACAGAACATAAATAGATAGAATAAGAATGATATTAAAAAGAACGAGAATAATACAGAAAGAGTCATTGGACGAGAGAGTGAGTGAGAAAAAGAGTGTTAAAGGGTAAAGGAAAAGAGGATCGAAAATAAGAATACGAAAAATGAGAGATCCAAGACATGTATATGTATACACACATACGTACGCATGTACGCATACACACACACGCACACACACACACAAACACACACACACACACACACACTCACACACACACCGCATATGAAGGAAAATAAAAAGGTTGAAATAGTAAAACCTAAAAGGAGAGCATATTCATACATACATACATACACACACACACACACACACACACACACATATATATATATATACATACATACCTATATATATTCATATACATATATACATGCATATATATATTCATATGTGTGTGTGTGTGTGTGCATATATATGTGTATATATACACACATATGTGCACACACACATATATATATATATATATAATATATATATATAATATATATATATATATATATATATATATATATATATATATATATATATATATATATATATATACAGAGAGAGAGAGAGAGACAGACAGACTAAGAGCGAGAGAAAGAGAGAAGAAACAGAGAGGGAGAGAGTGAGAGGGAGAGGGAGAGAGTCATAGGCAAGAATACTAGATAAGAATGGAAATGAAGTGGCAAATATTTTTGAAATTGAAAGCGAGTCAAAGAAAGCAAAAGGTAGGATGAGAGATAAAATGTGATAGAAAGGTATCAAAAGAAAGTATGATATAAAAGTGAGATAAAGACAGAGAGAAACTAAATTCATGTTTGTTTCGTATCCAACCAGCCTTAGTTCGAATCATACTCTTCCAATATTAACAAAGTTATTTTACAGTACTCGGTGAATTAGTCTTTTTATATTTATCGTGTTTCTGAATGGTTTCACTCGTTTATCAGTTCAAATCATTGTATGTTCTTTACGAGTAAGGTTGCTAATTTTCTAAATTTCCTGCAAATAATCTACTGTATTCCAGGTTCGAAAAGAATATCTACAGTTACGCCTGGATTGTGTGGTAAGTAGCTTGTTTACCAACCACATGGTTCCGGGTTCAGTCCCACTGCGTGGCACCTTGGGCAAGTGTCTTCTACTATAGCCTCGGGCCGACCAAAGCCTTGTGAGTGGATTTGGTAGACGGAAACTGAAAGAAGCCCGTCGTATATATGTATATATATATGCGTGTTTGTGTTTGTCCCCCTAGCATTGCTTGACAACCGATGCTGGTGTGTTTATGTTCCCGTTACTTAGCGGTTCGGCAAAAGAGACCGATAGAATAAGTACTGGGCTTACAAAAGAATAAGTCCCGGGGTCGAGTTGCTCGACTAAAGGCGGTGCTCCAGCATGGCCGCAGTCAAATGACTGAAACAAGTAAAAGAGTAAAAGAGTAAATAACGACAAGGGAAAAGAGAGAACATTTCTGAATAGAAGTGTATATTCTTATTTCTCTACTGTCCACAAGGGGCTACACACAGAGGGGACAAATTAGGACAGACAAACGGATTAAGTCAATTATATCGACCCCAGTGCGTAACTGGTACTTAATTTATCGACCCCAGTGCGTAACTGGTACTTAATTTATCGACTCCGAAAGGATGAAAGGCAAAGTCGACATCGGCGGAATTTGAACTCAGAACGTAGCGGCAGACGAAATACCTATTTCTTTACTACCCACAAGGGGCTAAACACAGGGGGGATAAACAAGGACAAACAAACGGATTAAGTCGATTACATCGACCCCAGTGGGTAACTGGTACTTAATTTATCGATACCGAATGGATGAAAGGCAAAGTCGACCTCGGTGGAATAAGAACTCTGAACGTAGCGGCAGACAAAATACCTATTTCTTTACTACCCACAAGGGGCTAAACTCAGAGGGGACAAACAAGGACAAACAAACGGATTAAGGATTACATCGACCCGAGTGGGTAACTGGTACTTAATTTATCGACCCCGAAAGGATGAAAGGCAAAGTCGACATCGGCGGAATTTGAACTCAGAACATAGCGGCAGACGAAATACCTATTTCTTTACTACCCACAAGGGGCTAAACACAGAGGGGACAAACAAGGACAAACAAACGGATTAAGTCGATTACATGGACCCCTGTGGGTAACTGGTACTTAATTTATCGACCCCGAAAGGATGAAAGGCAAAGTCGACCTCGGCGGAATTTGAACTCAGAACGTAGCGGCAGACGAAATACCTATTTCTTTACTACCCACAAGGGGCTAAACACAGAGGGGACAAACAAGGACAGACAAACGGATTAAGTCGATTACATCGATCCCAGTGGGTAACTGGTACTTAATTTATCGACCCCGAAAGGATGAAAGGCAAAGTCGACCTCGGCGGAATTTGAACTCAGAACGTAGCGGCAGACGAAATACGGCTATGCATTTCGCTCGGCGTGCTAACGTTTCTGCCAGTTCGCTGCATTTGAAATATAAATTCTAGCCAAACGGAAGTAATAGGTTAGAAATCACACCCAACTATGTAGTTAAAACAGTTGTTTAGCTTGTATGTTTGGGAGAAAGAGAGAGAGAGCGAGAGAGAGAGAGAGAGCGAGAGAGAGAGTGAGACGTCAATGAATGGACGAGGTGTTAAAATGAAACTTTCGATTCTCACACACTCAGAGAAAATGACATATAATGAAAAATGAAATATAAAATAAAAATAAAATACAGAGGTTGTGAAGTTGAAGAGACTGAAGTCAAACAAGAAATAATATTTCTGAATAAAATGAAAAAAAAGCCCCAGTTTTATAGATGATTTAAAACACAAAACCTATCTCTAATTGCCCGTTATATTAATATATATATTAATTTTATTGCAATAAGAATAAAACAATAAAATATTAAGGTTTTAAAAGAATAAACAAACGTGAAGTTAATTCAACATATTTGTTCAAGTTTTCCGCTTTTCAAATACATTGTAAGAGGAATCTTTATGCTAAACCACACTAATAGCTATTATAATAACAATAAAGTTAAATAACATTGTCATTATCTTGAAATTATCTTTTCATTGATTCAAGAATAAAACAAAGTATATTCTGTCTGAATATATTTGCTACAGAAGCTAAATGTTTTGACATCCCTTATACAAAGGCTTTCTTTACAATAAACAAAATGTGTTGACTTCTATTAGAAATATATTGTTTACTCCAGCAACATGATATTCGCTTTTGTCACTATTTGAAATATCAACATTTAGCAGTACGATATTTATCAAATTGACAGTGTTTCTTTTCTTTTACATTCTGTGCTCAAATCCTGTATTATCTTGGACTTAGTTTATCCTGGCCTTAATGTTAGCCAGTAATATAAGGCGTATCGTTGGCGATCTTTTTTCCTCCATCTTCCCTTCCTTGGATCTTTCCTGTTCCTCTGTTTCTAACGAAGAGCTCTGCTCGAAACGTTAAATCCCCCTTCTTTCTTTCCTTTCCTGAGCGTCCAATAACACTATTCTTGTTCCACGTCCTCGCGTTGTGCTTTCTCTTTGTGTTTTCATGTTTGGATTAACTTTACACAAGGGGACTAGTGGAATGAAAGCAACTCTTTTATTTTGTTATTGTATGCATTTGTAAACAACAGTATCAACTGAATGGTTGCCTTTAAAGTTATGAGGAGCCAGTTTCGGATGAATATAAATTGCTGGTTCATCTTGAACTAAACTTTCGACTTTTATACTGAAGCTGAAAAACATACATACTTACTTCGCTCTACATTTATGAAAACAATATTAATACTTAATACATATATTTTAACATGCATATCATACTTATAGATGAGTGGAGGCGCAATGGCCCAGTGGTTAGGGCAGCGGACTCGCGGTCATAGGATCGCGGTTTCGATTCCCAGACCGGGCGTTGTGAGTGTTTATTGAGCGAAAACACCTAAAAGCTCCACGAGGCTCCGGCAGGGGATGGTGGTGATTCCTGCTGTACTCTTTCACCACAACATTCTCTCACTCTTACTTCCTGTTTCTGTTGTACCTGTATTTCAAGCGGCCGGCCTTGTCACTCTCTGTGTCACGCTGAATATCCCCGAGAACTACGTTAAGGGTGCACGTGTCTGTGGAGTGCTCAGCCACTTACACGTTAATTTCACGAGCAGGCTGTTCCGTTGATTCGGATCAACCGTAACCGACGGAGTGCTTCCATCACTTATAGATGGCGAATAAAATTAAAATTTCTGTAAAATAATTAACGTACTCGAAGACTTATCAAAGCGAAATGATCCAAATATGATCTGATTGCTAATTATTTATAGATATATTTTAACATGTGTCTTCAATCAAATGAAATTTCGTCCTCTCTAATGATTATTGATAAAAATGAAACCATTTAGATTAAAATGTTTTGTCTGACGGAAAAAATGCTAAAACAGGCATCAGACACGTTTCACCAAACCGAATTAAATTACCTACATTTTATTACTAGTAGCGGGTACTTTTCTCCGGTTTGTTATTACTAACATATCTATCTATCTATCTATCTATCTATCTATCTATCTATCTATCTATCTATCTATCTATCTATCTATCTATCTATCTATCTAACTGTCTGTCTGTCTGTCTATCTATTCCTCCCCTTCTCTCTCCTCTGCCCTTCTATCTTTCTATTTCTCTCTCACTCACTCACTCATTCACTCACGTATGTAGTCATTATAGAACCTGAACAGTAGAAATTTGTGCACTGAGGTAAAAAAATGGACAAATTATAATGGGATGAAAAACTGCATGTAATGATTGGTGAAGAGCTTCAGTGGAGAGCTTTAAGCAGAAACCGGTGCAACAGACATGTGACATAGGCGTTATTTAAATGCTAAAACAGAATGAAGTACCATAATTAAAACTAGAAACAATACGTTTATAGGTAAATGATATATTACTAAAGTGAATATCTTTATACGGTTTAAGTGTTCAACTTGAACATTTGGGATATTGATGAAATTTGCAGTAAGTGCATCGCTTTTTCATGGAAATTCATCTGTAAAAGTCAACTTAAGAATTGCATACTGAAGTTAAACAATGTTTTGTCAAAACATTGTTCACAAGTTGATTTCACTTATTTCTATCCGAATTTTAATGAAAGAATGCTGTTTCCTTGTGAACTAAGCATGTGAAACATAATTCTGATATATAACATGCAATATCATTCTCGTATGTATAGGCAAAGAATATAATTGCCATATATGAATATATAGTGGAGTTGCGTGACTAAGTGGTTAGGGTGTTGTATTCATGGTCGTAAGATAGCAGCTTCGATTCCTGGACCAGGCGACGCTTTGTATTATTGAGCAAATCACTTCATTTCACGTTGCTCCAGTCCACTCAGCTGGCAAAAATGAGTAATCCTGAGACGGACCGGCGTCCTGCCCAGGTGGGGAATATAGACGCCATGAAACCGGAAAACTGGCCTTTATGAGTCAGTATGACTTGAGAAAGTAACTTCACTTTTTTTATACATGAATATACTTATGTCATATAAGTGTACTCGCATGTTGAAAAATTCAGACACATAAAAATAGTTTTGAAAACATGTAGAAATGATATGGAAAAAGTATGGATTGATAGAATCGCTTCAACGGCGCAGAAGCTGCAGTTAGTTGCATCGCTTCAGGTGCCCTTCAGGTGTCAAGATCGATTAAAATATGTACAAGCTATTGTACTCCACTGTCCGAAGAAAAGTATTGTGGAAAAATATGGCATCAGTTATATGCCTTTTGATGTTTATTTTGATGTTTAACTATTCTTAGTGTCTAACTATGTTTGAAGTTTAATTATTAGGAGTGTTTTTGTGGCAGAGTAGTGAAGTTGGCTTCGAAATCAGGTAATTCAAAGTTCGATTTCACTTCGTAGTTCGTTAAGCAGTCTATTGAACAAACGGCTGGTTAATCAGTCCAGTTTGAGGGAAATTTACTTCCTATATCTATATATGTACGTGCATATCGAAAAAAGATATACATATCGGCGATACATTACTGATAAGCGAGTGTGCCAAAATTAAAAGACTAAGGCATTTATTCTGCACAGGTTTCACAGATACCCCATTGTCTCTCCACAATCGCATATGCAGTGAACAAGTGACTGGCCTTTTAGAAGCCTATAATTAATGAAGCTATTGTTAACGATATAACATAAAATGAGTTTTCATTCCTCTGTGGTCAATAGAATACTTTTAAAATACTAGACGCCATTTGAGCAACTTCTGTAACAAAAACGGACATTGTTATTATATAAAAAGCAAATTACCGAAACATCAAATCACACATGATATACAGGATACATGCTGAAAGAAAACCTCTATAGACAAAAAAAAAAAGGAAAAAAAGAAACATATTTTCTCACTGCGTTTCTTGATCATGGTTTTAAAAATGCGTAAAAGCATTTCTATTTATTCCAATAAGATATTTAGTAATTCAAAACAACATTGCAGCGATGCAAAATGAGGAGATTGTAAAGTGCAATCATAATTCGTTTCTGCAGACATCAAAGAGATGGTAAATAGATTTGGCAATAGCATGTAATCTGTAAACTGATAATGTATCTATGCATATAGGTTTATGTAGTATATAATTTTGCGATACCATCGGGATGATAAAGTAAGAAAATGCTATTGTTTTAAAAACTTTTGGCATTAAAAAGCTAATGCAGAATAGAATCTGCTGTTGCTACCAAAAATCAAAAAAAAAAAAAAAAAATTTTTGTTGATGATTAATATTGTTTTATATTTTTTATGACAAGAATAATTGTTTTTTTCCCTAAACAGGTTGTTGTCTGATATTTCTGTCTGATTTTTTTGTCTGATATAAGCGACGTATAGTCTCATTATAGTTTATCGAAGTGATAATGAATTTCTAATTAAAAAAAAAACAACCTATAATTGTTGGTATGTGAATGTATAAATATATTAAAAGGAAAATATGAAAATGACGATGAATTTCATAAAAGAAGAAATATGTAACTATGAAAGCAATGCATTATCGCTAACTCCTGAAAAAAAGAAGTTATATTTACAACATTGTAACGCTTAGAATCTTGATTAACAGTATTTAGAGAATTGGAGCATGATATGATTTTGGAAAGTTTCTAATTGAAATTTTAATCATATGATCATTCAGATGAATGGGTCTCCTGTGGCTGATAATTCATCCTGGTCTATAAAAACTAATAGTTTGTTCATTAGGTCCATAGTCTTTGTAAGTATTTGGTATTGGGAGCGGTGTAATGATACATTTCTTGTTCTATTTAGAATATTTTAAATCCGAATTAATTTGTAACATGTCCGAAGAAAGAAGTCTCTTTCGATGCTTGGTGTATATAGCATGGTATTATCGATTGTTAAGGGGTTGTTATTTTTTTCCAGATCCAGATAAGATGATCGAACAGAGAACTATGATCTACAGATATCCAGCCGTGTTCATATTATTTTCCCCACGCTATGGACTACATTATTAAAAGTGGCATTTTCTTTTTTAATACAGTCGGGTGTAATTTGAGAGCGGTTTCTTTGTTATTTCTAGCAGATAAATCGATCACGGCTAAGTTCTCTTCTTGGTTCAATTCTTGAGTTTTAAAATTGACTGTTAATGCAGCTATCTTTCAATTATAATTTATTTATATTCCTCTGCCGTGGCCAAGAATAGCAGAGAGTTGATAATGTATTTCGAGTTTTGAATTATTATATTTTATTATATTTCATAATTAACGTCGAAGGAGAGCTAATAGTGGACTGTCAGGCAAGATCATGAATAGCAATAACCAATCGCCAAATCCTTCAGGTTTATCAATAATCATGTGCTTGGCTAATTTAGCGATGATCTTCGTCTTTTCAATGTTTAATTCAAGATAGCTCTTGCAATTCGATTGATTGGCATGATTGATTACCATAATCTGCCAGATTTACACATTCTCGATCATACTACCTACGATAAACGCTGACACTTTCATGAGTATTTTGGCCAAAATCTTTAACTGAGCTCGGTAAAATTAGGGACCGGAAATTGTCGACGATTTCCCTTCATTCACAAACACCACTAGCAGATCAATCAATGTTCGGTTAAGACACTTCGGAGATTAAGTCTTCCAAGAAAGGAGTGAATGTGTCTGGCATGTACTCATAAAGCTTGTCGGGCAGGCCTCTCAGCCAAACAAGTTTCCTCCACACAACGACTCACTGCGAAGTCTATCGCTTTTATCTTTATATATATTTTTCGCGACGTTGAGTAAATCCACGGTATTCTATCAAATTCTACCCCCAAAGTGTTGGCCACACTGCTTAGGAGCAGAGACATCTGTCTAAAATAGCATAATTCTTACGTTCTGGTCTGTTAGATATCTAATCGTGCCTTTGTTTCCATGTCATGCTTTTTCTACTCGAGGTTGTTGAATGGCTTTTCTCTCTTGTGTATTGGAATCCTTTTCTCTCGTTGCTGGTGACCAGATCTATAGCATATGACAATATGTCGTTAAGCAAGTTACGTTGCTTCCAAGCCAAACTCTAACTAGGTACATTTATGAATACATCTTTTAGCACGACCCCGTTGAGTGGGAAAAATCAGCCGAAGTCATATATCTAGGCATCAGAGAATAAACAGTTTCATATTCTTGGCCGAGAAGAGGGCCCTAAAAAAAGGTCCCATAACAAGTATTTTTTCCGTTCTTTTCCCAAAAGTTTTCATGTTGCGGGAGAGTCAGATAAGCTCCTGAGGGTATTTTCATCAGAATTATATCTCTCAGTGCTTTTAACTCTTGAAATCTCTCCCAGTTGTGTTTGTATCTTATTACTGAATTGTTTTATTTCTTTATGCCAACATCTCACTTTATTTTCCCGTAAATCAGTTGTGAATAGATGACAATTTTTTGTTTTTGGCTGCTACTGTATTTGTTCTTTTGTTTTTGTTATTTCATTTGATGTTTTTTTTCTCTGGATGGCGTTGTGTTCTCATATTTTCCAGTTTTAATTTTGTTTTTGTGCAGCGATTTCAACTGTTTATATCCTTTCTATTTGCTTGGTTGTTCCTGGGTTTGTAGTTTTATGTGTAATTACTGTTGTTTGTTACTCTTGTAGTTGTGATAATTGTGAGTTGCTGAACGGTGGTTTGTGGATTCTTTGATGTCTGGTTTAACAAGATGCTGATGGATCTGCAAACAGTAACTGGTTAACTCACTAAAGAGAAATCCACCTTAACCCTAAGGGTAAAGACTTAGCAAACTTTAAAGGCTATAGAACTATAACTTGTCTTCATACATCATGCAAAACTTTATCTGCAATAATATCTCAGAGAATAATCAAGCATATGAAAAATGTGCATCTTGAAGAGTGAAAGAGATATTGCAAATATTCATATATCTGTAAAGGTCAATTATCGGTAAATAAAACCATGACCAAATACTATAGAATAAGAAAGAATGATCTGAGCCTGATCTAGAGTGGTTACCAAAATGCTTTTCGGCAGTAGCCCTCAACTGTAGACCTTAGAAACATTAAGCATAAGGTAGCACCAATAACAAGCAAGTAGTTTGAATACACCTGGGATAAATGCAAAGCAATCATCTAGACTCTAGCGAAAGAAGAGAGTTTAAAAAAATACTCATATTTCTTTAATCAGAAGTGGTCTCTTTCTCATGATTGCTTTCCTACTTGGTACTAAGACTTTTATCTAACATTTTAAAACAAGTTTGACTAACGCATAAGTGCTTATTGGAGGACAATCAGCTATCTTTTGTATATAGACGATCTCAAGTTTCTTGCTGCAAACTGTAAAACAAATCTTGTCCCAATGCTGTAGAGAGTACATTGATTGAGATCGAGATTAGGAATATGCTTCGAGTCAATCTTGAGCGTTTAAACCATTCATTATACTGAAACAACATGATTTTATTATTATGTGTCTTTATCTAGAGAAGAAAGACCTTTAAAATAGTCATGTGGGGCTCTGCTGATACTGGAATGAGAGTGGTGTGATAGGTGATGTTAATAGAATATTTAAACAGAGGGAGAACGTTCTTTGAGATATCCTTCTGGAGAAAGTAAGTTATATATCGTAATCAGCAGGAGAATTTGACTTTGTGGTGATGAGGAGGAAAAGCAATAAATATTTTGTGTGCACTTACGTTAGGACTTGCATACATCATGACATTTCAGAAAATTGATTATAATCAATTATAGTAACATAACAGTAATCTATTATAGTAATAAGCTAAGAGTGCAAATCAACTGTCCGTTGTAAATGTATTTAGTATATAATAATACTTTTTCCAGAATCCAAACTGACACTACAGATATTTTTTGTCTTGAAAAATAACTTCAGTATTTTTAAGTGATTTTCTCTCTTAATACTATGGAAATTCTGGAAGAGGTCAGCTTCGACATTTGGATGTAGTTTGTACTATAAGAGTTGAGACGTTTTCAAACTTGACGTACTGTCAAATTATTTTGTAACTAACAAAAGAAGCATCTATATGATAGTTTTTTAAAAAGTTCCTATTTAAGTGAATATGAGAAAAATGAATTAGTGAAAAAAGGGAGAAATACATATTAAAATATGATATAAAAAAACGACAGGTATATTGTCATACCTGGAAAATCAGTTTTCTTGAGATATAATGGTAGGAAAGCTGAAACTTATCAAATATTCATAATATATTTATTAACATATGTATGTAATTGTTAGCAGTACATTAATTATTTTGAATACTAATTTTCTTGACTATCTGTGAACAGTTAAATTGCCAGAATAATTAACTTATGGAATGGACACAATCTGTATGGTTAGCAACTATACTGAAATGTCAAAAGATATAACCTTAGTATCAGATTCGATATCATTCCAAAAACAATTGATATTTCTATTTCGAAATTCTTCTCAATACAAAATTTTTTCTCAGCACTGAAGGTATGCTAATGTTGGGTAAATAATTTAATATTAATGGAATATTCTATTTTAAAATTCCGATAAATGCAAATACCATACAAGAAAATAAACGATGAACTGATGTTGAAATAAGTATTATTACAGATATGGATATGGATATTGCATTTAAATATCACAAAAGCAATACATTTATGGATAATTTGCTCAAACCCTATAGCTTTTCTACTGGTTGTGGATAAACATTTTTACCAATAGTGTTTCATTTACTTTTACTTAGTTGATCATGAAGGAAGGACTGTGCCCTTGGTTTTCATAGGATGTCCAAGAGTTGTGAGGCTGATGTAGTTAATGCAAGTCGATAAAGATTTCATCAATAAAAATTGGATATAGTAATTTGTATCTCGAGACACAGATGCAAAATGGGTTATGAAAGGAGAAGAGGCAAGAAGAGACAAATGAGTTTGGAGATTAAAAACCAGTCAGCTTTGAGAAGCAGAAGCCACTGTAGTAGCTGTAGAAAACTTATTGTTATATGAACATGTCTGAGAAGAAGTTGGAGTATGTTGCAGTGCAACTAAAAGTTAGTCAGTCGAGTAGACGTTTTGGGATGTGATTTAGAACTTTGGTATGTATAGCAGAAGCATAGTCCCAAGCACAGGTGTGAAATTCTACTTGGGTCTCACTTGAACTTTGTAGAAAATTAGTAATTCTTGGGAGTTGGAATTATTTTCTAACACTAGCAATAAATAGGAATTATGCTATGCTGTGGTTGTTAGATCGTGAGATGTTGGGGGTACTGTAGAATTGATAAAAAATTGTGTCTGAAAACGCCCCAGTAGCATGTATAGATGTGGGAAATTTGATAGGAAGCCATTCACAAGAGCCGATGAAGCTCACAAGTACTTTTGCAGTTGTCTGCGTTTCACATCGTTATACACGATCCATTTTTCATTCTGTCACCATTCGATTAAAAAAAGGATTGTTTTCTTCACCTTTCAACAACGAATCGCAGATGAAAATCCGTTGGGAACCTAAATATTGAGCCTGCTGACTTAATCAACTTGATGCACATGGTTTTCAACACTAGATTTGTATATCTGGAAAATATCTGAATTCACTCTGGTGGTATAACGGAGATTAGTGTCGTTGTTAATCTCAGTTGCCTGGCCTGAGCGAGATGTGTCTTGAACCGAAATATTTCTCAATCGAAATCTTGAAAACCACTTCTGGTACAATCCTCCCATCACAACATCCTCTCCGTACATTGCGCATATCTTTCTGCAGGTTTCCGCCGCTTTCTTGCCTTTTAAAAATAAAATAGCACGATAATATTCGTTTTGATTCTCCATTTTCAGAGTGATCCCAAGTACACAAAATACAGCTTCACTCGTGGCATGTTCGCGTCAAATTACGTTAAAGTATCAAGTATCTATCGAGTGGAAATGCATAAGGAACAGATAAAAGTTAGCTAAAGAGTACTTGAAGTTTGGTGTTGACAGAACCCACCCACCCCGCAAAACACCAAAAAACGAACAAACGTTTATGTCAACCTAACATAAAATGAAATAAATTACTTTGCTCGGAAAAAGAAAATCTTACGTCTTTCTAAGAAATAAAACCCAATGTCAGAGTATCTCGCTCAAAATTTCGGCATAATTTATATATATTCTGTGTTAAGGAAATAATCTTCAGATCAATTTGTTAATATTTTGTTTATAATTTCAACTCAAATTTCATTTACTTTTGTTTTATTTGTGTATATGTTGTTTTCGTGTATATATATACGTCTACATTTATAGATACAATCAAGCCATACGCTCTCATTAAATATGTTGTAAGTTATTAAGATGCATATATTTTAACATACGCAGTCGTCATTCTGCTTGGTCACAGAGATCTTCAAGATATGTAAATATTTGGACGACTCCAACTTCTTGAGGAATAAAAGCTATGGATATTAATTTGAATATATTAATTTATCTCAATAAGTTAGCTCTAACATATGCATATTCAAACACAGCAACTCTCTCCGCCATACATTGTGGAAATGTGTGTGTACGTATCTATGTGTGTGTATGTATATGTGTGTATGTATGTATGCATGTATGCGTGTAACTTTGTGTCTGCTTAATTTTGTTAAATGCATTATGAACATATTCATGTATGGGATGTGGTTTAATGCTTAATTATCCACCATCATGATATGAATGGGTTTTATATTTATAACTGTGTATGCAGTCTACTTTGTATGTGTGCGTGGTGTGTTCATGTACATTTTAGATTTCACTATAGATGTAATACATCTATATTCCCATTATTCTTGTAAAATCAAATTAATCTACATGCATTAACGATTATTTTGAAATTAATTCCTAGAGCTTGACACTTAAACTATGCTGTTTTGACATAACCTATAAATCCTCTGTCTTGCCATCGTCTCATCCCATTCTGTTCCTTCTAATAGTTGTCATAATCATTTTAACATCCATTTCCCCTTACTGTTATGGATTGTATAGGTCTGCTATGCAGCGCATCACCACTTGTTTGGATGCTTTGTCATCCCGTCTACGATATCCTTACAACTAGTAAGATACATTTACTATTTCTGTTCTTGTCTACCCTGGTCTGTCTCTAATATTAGCACTTTTCATTATCGACAAATAACTATTTTTCAGCCACAATTCATCAACCATTTGAACAACATGTTCATAGTAGCTAATACTTTTGATACTGTATTTTGTGTTTGACTTAGTTCATTTGTGCATCATCAGTTGTCAATGTTCACTTTTGAGATTCAATGGCTCACACTTGCTTCATTACTTTCCTGTCTTCACAAATCTTCCATACTCTTTACTCTCTCTTTTACTTGTTTCAGTCATTTGACTGTGGCCATGCTGGAGCACCGTCTTTAGTCAAGCAAATCAACCCCAGGACTTATTCTTTGTAAGCCTAGTACTTATTCTATCGGTCTCTTTTGCCAAACCACTGAGTTACGGGGACGTAAACACACCAGCATCGGTTGTCAAGCAATGTTGGGGGGACAAACACAGACACACAAACATACACACACACACACACATATATATACATATATACGACGGGCTTCTTTCAGTTTCTGTCTACCAAATCCACTCACAAGGCTTTGGTCGGCCCGAAGCTATAGTAGAAGACACTTGCCCAAGTTACCACGCAGTGGGACTGAACCCGGAACCATGTGGTTGGTAAACAAGCTACTTACCACACAGCCACTCCTATGCCTAGCAATCCAAATAAATGTGTGATAAATTGTACTTGTTTCCACGAAGAAAGAAAGGAAAAGAAGAGAGGAAAAGATGACACTTTGTAACGAACAGAGTCAACAGCTCACTAAACTTTTTTCATACATTTCCTACTCCAATAATTGTATATTTACGACAGCTTCGTAAATAGCCCAGCTAATAGGTGAAATACGGAGCCATCTGAGTAGTTCACTGTATTTATTTCATGGTTCCCCATACCAGTAACTATTTTTGTATATCTAGAACATTTAAAGTATGACGTCACTGTTATTTTATCAGAGATCAAAAATATATTTTAAATTAAGTGGTCCGTGAGATGATTTGATCCATGAAATTAAACGTTGATAAATGTAAAATCTTAACAAATGACCACTGCAGAGTGTATGTGAAATCTGCCATCAGCGACCGACTGAGAAAATATGTGTTATGTGAATGTGTGCATGTGTGTGTGTGTGTGTGTGTGTGTGTGTGTGTGTGTGTGCGTGCGTTTGTGTAACTCAGATGCCAAATGTAATGGCCAAAGTAAGATTTCAACGTGTTTTGTGGTGAACAGTCCGCTATTTCATATCTACTGTGACGATTATTGCTGTGTACTTACTAAATATAGAATACAAACTAATATGACAAAGACTGAAGTTATGAGCTATAGACATCTAATTCTGAACTTTTGACCTTTGCTGAAACACATAAATCATTCAGTTAAGCTGGTAGAGCTGTACTTCCCTTTATAAAATTACTGAAATACAAACTTTGACTGTAAAAACTTCTATCCTAATTTTTATACTGGACATTACAGCAGGTCAAATAGCAAGGGATATCGTTGTAGCTAGTTGTTCTAATAAATTCTGTTTTCTCTTCACTTAACTTATCAAATTCTATAAATTTCCTGCACATCGCAAGGGGATTATTTGGCTGATGCTACACAATGGTTATTTGAGTTTCTCTTATTCCTCTGATATTTTATATGAGCTTTGGAGTTTTGATTCAAACTCACAAAATTCCGTTCCAAACAACAAATTTTAATTCTCATTTGAGATACACATGCACAGACAGACATACAGACACACGCACATACACACATGCACGCACATGCACACACATGCACGCACACGCACATATACATGCGCCCAACACGCACATATAAATCTACATATACACATGTGTGTGTATATATATATATAATTGTTAAAGGGGGCAACAAACGTTAATGCAAGGCAAACATCTCAAGTCATATACATTAATATTATGGGAGAACAATTCAAAGTCTTACAGCTGTTTCTGTGAAATCCTAGATACTGGGATATTCCGTCATCGGAGACAAATAAGGAAAATGAGCAGGGTATAGATTGATGAAATGACGACGACGACATAGAGGACAGAAGTAAAGGAATAGGAGATGAAGAAAGAGAACAAAAAAAATATATGCATATATATATATATATATAATATATATATATATATATGTATGTATATATATATATATATATATATATATATATATATATATATATATATATATATATATATATATATACATTTATATATACATATATGTATATATTTATACATACATATATATAAACTGTATATCACGCTTTATTGCAGACCAAACTTTTGTTGATATTTTGAATATTACACATTGTACAAATGTGAAACTCGGTCCAATGAAAGATACTAGGTTGGTAGGTACGTAGTGAACATTTCAATCGTACTGGTAACCTATATACAAAGTTATGTTGAGTTATGTATTCTGAAGTGCTTTCATCTGTGTCACACTTTATTGAACGTATACTAAAATGCCGCTGAAACGACGTCTCATAGCTATAGAGAAAACGCGGATTGTTATTGGTCTCGCAGAATTAGCTCAAGAGCTTGGTCGGGATACAAGAACATTGTGGAAAATCCCATCATCAAACCAAGTCAAGATAAAGGTACGAGAAGTGTTTCCCAGCGTGATATCCGAAAAATAGGTAGACAAGTAAGAAAAGACCTCGATAGTACAAGTACTGCCATATTTGAAAATGCTGGGGCTGCTCCTTTGCCCAGAAGAACCCGGTGTAGGATTCTTAAAGAGACGGCCAGAAGTGTTAAGTGCATCGCTAGACCCATCCTAAGCGCTAACCACAAAGAGAAGCGTATTCATTGGGTACGGAAGTACATGAAGATCAATTTCCAAGATGTCCTCTTCACGGATGAGGCCAGAGTTACTCTGTATAACCCCGACGGATGAGCCAAAGTTTGGGTACCTCTTGAAGCCTCTCACCCGCATCGCATTCCACGCCAACAAGAAGCCAGTGGTATCATGTTTTGGGTGGGAATCATAGGAAATTAACTTGTCGGGTCTTTCCGAGTGCCAGGAGGTGTCAAACGCACCAGCAACTCCTGCACTGCATTTCTGGAGGAGCATTTTGCAGCATGGTTAGATGATCTGCCACTCTCACGTCGATGGTGGTTGATTTTTATCCATAACAATGCTCCTTCGCATTCAGCCAAAGCTACAATTTCATACTTCTCAACTTTGGGAATCACAGGCCAATCACTCATGACAAAGCATGCGGAGTTCTGTTCTTGATTCGACGGTCAAAGCACGCGGAGTTCTGTTCTTGATTCGACGGTCAAAGCACGCGGAGTTCTGTTCTTGATTTGACGGTCAAAGCACGCGGAGTTCTCTTCTTGATTCGACGGTCATTCGGAATGCTCACAGCTGCCATATTCCTACCGCTCTATGTCACGCTGGTGAGACCCATATTGGAGTACGGGATTCAAGCCTCTTCTCCTTATCTCCTCAAAGACATACAGTATCTCGAAAGAGTCCAGAAGCTGGTTACCCGCATGGTTCTTGGTCTCAAGCATTTGTCTTATGAAGAAAGGCTGAAGACGCTCGACCTTTATTCTCTAGAAAAACGACGACGCCGTGGTGATCTCATTCTTGCTCACAACATCATAAGCGGAAGGTGTGACCTCACGAAAGAGCTGTTCTTCACTCCTGCTCCAGAGCGTCGGCTGCGGGGTCACTCTGAAAAGCCCTATCTGCGACGATTTCATCTCAATCGAAGGAGAGGGGCTTTCTCCGTCCGGGTTGCGGTTCCGTGGAATAAGCTGCCGGACGAGATAGTGAAGATGCCGACGACCGCTCGGTTCAAGGTCTCCCTTGACCACAAGTGGCCTGAACTCTTTACATGAACACCACCCTGTACATAACTCCATGTCCCCATACATGGCCTTGCTTTTTGCTTTTTGAGCCAAATAATTAACTAACTAACTAACTAGTCTCCCTTTTCCCCTGACCTAAACCCTATCGAACAGCTCTGGTTGATCTTGAACAGGAAAGTGCATGAAGGAGGTATCTATTTTTCATTGAAGGATGCCCTGTGGGAAAAGTTCAAAACAGTTGCTGGTACCATAACATCATCTCAGATTAGTCGGCTAACAGCTTTTGTTAACAAAAGACTGTTTGATGTCACCTCTAAACAAGGAAGTTACTCAGACAAATAAAGTACGGCACAAATAGTTTAATTGTGTTTGTTTCATATCTTTTGCTACTATTCTTCGGTAGCGTGTTTAATTATTACAATAAAATAGTAATATAGCGATGATACTTTGTTTCATTACCTTAAATTGACGTTTTCGTACACCTGCAATAAAGCGTGACAGTTGAAAGCACTTCAAAATACCTAACTCAACATAACTTTGTATGTAGCTTATCAATACAATTGAAATGTTCACTGCATACGTACTTGCGAAGGATCTTTCAGTGGACCAAGTTTCACGTTTGTACAATGTTTAACATTGAAAATATCAACAAAAATTTGGTCTGCAATAAAGCGTGATATACAGTTTATGTATGTAATGTATGTATGCATATATATATATTTATATATATATATTTATATATATATATATATATATGTATATATATATACATACATATATACATATACATACATATATATATATATATATATATATATATATATATGTATATAATCAATAATAATAAAGGGTAAAATTAATTAATTAATTAATTAATAATTAATAATTTCACCAAGTAGTATTCGGTATTTTAAAAAGACCATTATCGGAAAACAATTATAATTGTGAGTATAATTATAATTAGTGTTAGGCAAAAAATTTGCTTCACCACACACTGAACTTTAGAAATAGCAGCCAAAGAACCTAGCTATTTGTTCTACTGTAAGAAACAACTCCCTGACAATATATACTCAAAAATAATTCACGTAGACAGAGAGGAAAAACAACGAATTTCACTCGGCAGTTGATTAATTGTGGACGCGTTTTGGAATTAGATAGATATGAAAAATGCAAGAATCACAATTGTTTTTGAGTATATATTGTCTGGGAGTTGTTTCTTACAGTAGAACAAATAGCTAGGTTCTTTGGCTACTATTTCTTAAGTTCGGTGTGTTGTGAAGCAAATTTTTTGCCTAACCCTAATTATAATTATACTTATAATTATAATATATATATATATTTATATACATATATATACTGTTCTTAACATGTTCTTATTATCAAAGAATATATATATATATATATATATATATATATATATATATATATATATATATATTGTAATATTTTGTGACAACCAGTACCTAACACAACCAAGCTTTTAAATGTTACTTTTGACAATCTTTTTCCAAAAAAGTGAACCGGTCAAGTAAATAAACATCTTTTAAAATTGCATTTTCAAACCTCCTTTCATATATAATTCCACTCGTGCGGTACCTTACAAATTCACTTTGTTTTATATATATATATATATATATATATATATACAAATGTATATACACTTACATATGTACGCACATATATACATACACACATATGAACGCACGTGTCTGGTGTAATATTTAATTTTCTCCTAGTTAAAAAATTCTTTCAGATTTAAAATATTTGAACCAATATAATTGACAAAGCCTGCATATAAATTTGTTTCAGTTTCATTTTGTTGTTATTTAACTCCCAGCCTAACTCTAACTAAACTGAACTGTGACTATAAACTTTCCTGTAATGACCAATCTCAATCTGTTTATAGCAGGGATTACAGCTTCAATACAATAGGGTAAAATCGTAAAAAAATTTGTTTTTTTATTTCTAGAAGTTCTAACGGCCATATATGTTTTGTTATTATAACTAACTTAACTGCACAGAAGAGAACATAAATATCAACGTATGTATACCGTATTATATTCTAGTCTTTTTAATGTAATACCATACTTGATGCACGCAGGTTCTACGGTTAACTTTCTAAATTACTGAGTATGTACTTATATAGGCATTGCATCGTATTCCTCAGTAAGAGAAAGAAATTCTACATGCTGAGTAAAACAAAATTAACTTCATCTATGCCATCCAACTGTAAATTGTAAAAACAATCTGCTGTAAAAAACAATTGTAAAGTCAATCTGTGCTGCCCAATTATAAAAACGAATAAACTATTTAATTAACTCAAGCACTATGTCCGGAAAAATGTTTTTATCGCCTGGTCCTAGTTACTTCTGATCACTGTAAGTTATAGACATCAGTAATTTCGTGAAGTTTAGCATTTATACATCGTCTGCATTGTGAGCTTTCATTCATGTAATTGGAAAATTAAACCATCATTCTCCGTTTTATATATGTTATGGAGTTTGAGTCCATGTGTGTAACTGTTCTATCATTGTATGGTAAAAGTCTACTAAAACACTGTGTGGTTAAGAAGCTCATCTTACATAGTCTTCAGTTTAGTTTCATTGTGCAACAATTTGGGCAAGTATCTATTATTATAGTCACGGGTTGACTAATGCCTTGTGAGTTGACGGAAGCCGTGTGGAAGCCTGATATACTTTGGAAGAGTACAAATTTATTATTCTTTAGCAAGAACAGTATTAACAATGACCTCAAAGTTTCGGCCAGCCAAATCATCATCGGACTGTTCGATGATGGCTTAGCTTGACACCCTATTGTTTTTATTGATGGGGGTGATGGTGACGGTGCTGCTGGTGATAATGATGATGATGATGATATTGGTTCTACTACTGCTGCTGCTACTAATACAAAGAAGCCGTAATATTAGTAAATTTATATTTCTGTTAAATTCATAAAACCACAACAGATTAGTTCAGAAATATAGAAAGAAGGAAAAACCTGTTTTACTTCATTCGTTCCTTGTTTTATCTAGTCCTATCATAAGACAGAAAAGGCAAATCTTTAGATGTGCTTGAAGTCACATGCTGAGTGTTCTGACAATAACATCTACTTAATGTGTAAGCTGTAGAGTTACGGTTTTAGGATTAAGGGTTCAGGTTTAGGGTTTAGGGTTTAGGATTAGGATTAAGGGTTTAGGATTAGGATTAAGGCTTAGGCTAGGATTAAGTGTTACAATTACGGTTATAGCGCAGATGCGAAAATTCTGACCTCTTGCAAATAGAGTTTGGATGCATTCCAAGATTTCAATATCGTCAACTTGCTTTCTTTCTTTGATTTCAGAACTTCTATGACATTTTTCATTCGATACGGAGGCTTCCGCTTGGCTAAAATCTTGAAATGTAATGGTTTCTAACTTTTTTATTATCGATTTCTGCGGAAAATTATTGTAATTTTCATCTTTAGCATGCAAAACTAGATCAATATAGAAAATATGAACAAAATCGAACTTGCGAACAACACCATGAAGATCCATATGTACGTACGTACGTATGTATGTATGTATGTATGTATGTATGTATGTATGTATGTATGTATGTATGTATGTATGTATGTATGTATGTATGTATGTATGCATGTATGTATATACATATATGTATGTATGTATGTAGATCGGCCATTATTCACTTTATTTCAAGATTTCTTGCCAATAGAGAAAGAGCTAATTTCTAACCTAGATCCAAGGCTCCTTCATTGGAATTTCAACAACATCAACAGGTATTTTTGTGTGTATGTTTGGATACGTGGAAATTTGTATGTTTTGTTTCATAGATTTATTCTCATGCTTATATGTGCATATCTAGACGTGCTCTTATATAATTAAATGATAAACTTCTGGGAAGTTTTACAGATTTTTACATTTCCAGTAATGGATTGGATCTGTAGTCTTCAAAGAAGCTTTCTCGTTTCTGGTTTTTAGAAGCCTAATTTCTCAAGATTTGCATTTAGGCAGTGTGTTACATATCCCAGGGCTCCAATAATTACAGGCATAAACCTGAACTTGTAATCTGGATAGAGTAACCGCAGATTTCTTAATAGTTCATCATAAGTGTTCACTTTTTCACTGCTTCAGCTTTATGTTAACATCCGCTGGACAGCTAATTTCCACAACTGTGCACATTTTCTCTTCTCTATCCCAAATCAGGTCTGTTGTGCTTACATTTTATTGAGGTCTTCATAGGTACATTCCAGTGTATATATGCATTTATGTAGGCTTGCATGTAGGAAGTGAAGACATGTGACTTAATGGATAGGGTATTCAGCTCGAGATCTTAAGATCTTGAGTTCGATTCCCGACGGCGCGTTGTCTCCTTGAGCAAAACATTTTACCTCACGTTGCTCCAAAAGTGAGTAGTGCCCTATTTCAAAGGCCAGCCTCGTCACATTCTGTATCATGCTGAATCTCCCTGGAGCAGCGTTGAAAGTATGCATATCTGTGAAACGCTCAGCTACTTGCACGTTAATTTTACGACCAGGGTGTTTAGTTGATCAGATGAACTGGAAGCCTCGTCATCTTAACCGACGGAGTGTTAGTTTTGCTTATGGTGTATTATGCATGTATGCATATATAAATTAGTTATCAGAAATCCTTAAGAATCAAGAGTGTGTATGCACACAAACACACACATGCACAAACACATTCATACTATGATCGTACGTAGAAACTGTGGTACACGTGCGTGTGGTATTGTTAGTATTTGAAGGCGGCAAGCTGGCAGAATCGTTAGCACTCCGGGCGAAATGCTTAGCGGTATTTCGTCTGCCGCTACGTTCTGAGTTCAAATTCCGCCCAGGTCGACTTTGCCTTTCATCCTTTCTGGGTCGATTAAATAAGAACCAGTTACGCACTGGGGTCGATATAATCGACTTAATCCGTTTGTCTGTCCTTGTTTGTCCTCTTTGTGTTTAACCTCTTGTGGGTAGTAAAGAAATAGTTATTGTTAGTATTTATTTTGATTGTTTTCACCCATCGATCCGATATACTCCTTTCTTCAAAAACTACTATACATTTCAATCTATCTCTTGTCTGAACACTTTTGTCTGTAAAATTACGGTCCGTTGGGTAGCTTCCACTGCGGAGACACACAACAAGGTTGGAACACCGTGATATCTTGAATTTCTCTTTATACAGGTGAATCGTTAAATATGTGTGTTATCAACAGACATCGCCTAAAGGGAGGTAGCGTTCTCCAGCGGCAAGAAACAACATCGATCAGATATTCACGTTTTCATCTGCCAGAACATATTAAGAATGACTTGATGCCAATCCTCCCTTACATTTTACTTTCTAAACTATCATACAAGTCGCATATAACTTATTCTATTTTCCATTCGTTTTTATTTTTCTTTTTCCTCTCCACATTAATCCGTTCCCTATCACTCCTTTACTTAATGCATTTACTGATTTGCAATTCCGTAACCTACTTGACATGACCTCAACATTTTCTCTCCTTTCAAAGACGGGCAAGGTTTTGAAATATTTGATTCTTTCACTCCTCACGACATATCGACTCTCTGAATTCATTTATTTAACACTTTTGTGTAACATTTATAACGTTGCTCTACCGTTCAAACCAGCGGAATTGTCATTCTAAATGGAATATGTATTTTAATTTCGAATAAGGGATGGTATAGCTAAAATCTTTTTGCATTATTTCAGGTGAAACTCTTTAACACTGAAAGGAAGATGAACCGAACTTTGTATTGCTGTTGTTAATGTTGTCTAGTTAAGTACATCTGTGCTAGAAACTAATCACGTGTTGTCGTGGACCTATAGTTTTAAAATTCATTATAACATATTGTAGTTGAGCAATCTGTAACTCAGACTCAAAGCTTGAGCCACTAAGAATTCATATCTTGTGTGAGTGTGAGTGTGTGTGCGCGTGCGCGTGGTGGATTTACAATAAGCCACCCATAGTATTTGAATTCATTTATGTAAACCAATGAAACATCAGTTTCGTAGTTTTCTAGTCGCTTATTACAATTTAGTGAGTCGATACCTTTGTCATAGATATAACACTGATATTTTGACCACCTTTGCTAGGAATTGAACCTAAGCATTCAAATGAACATTACAAACTAGGGCTTACTCACTATGAAAATGAGTGTCGTAATACGTTAAGGTATATTTTTAAAATGTTTATTGTATTTCTTTGTGTGCACGAGAAATATTTAGTGGAAATTATAGAAGGCTCGACCAAATTAAGAAATCTTGAAGTATCTAGGTTTGTTCAGTTAGGGTTAATAAAACACCGATATTTGTATATTTGGAAGTGCATAAGAGAATTTTTGTAGTGGAGTTTATAGCTTATTGAATTTACTTCAGAATAATGGATGCGATTTATCACGTGAGTGTGTGAAAGAAGACATTAGAAATCCATCAGTCGTATCAAGTTTATAATTATAAATGGGATTAGATATAGGTTAGCTGAAATTAGTAAATGTATGACAGCACTCCTAAATACAATTATACTCTAGTTGAAAGTAACTACAAGAATTCAGCAATCGTAAACGATGCCTGAAGCTTGCTGCTAAGGCAATGCAAATTGTTGAATGCATTTTTTTTTCAGATAATATTTGAAGATACTACATATGCTATAGAAAGTAACAACTTTTCAATCAATATTTAATCAATATCTTATTTATCTATCTAGTAAGTGCTGTGGAGCAGGAGATAAGCTTTTGGCAATCTAAATTTGTTATGTGCTTTTGGTTCTTAGTTAAAAGCCATTTCACTTTCTTTAGATGTTAATTTTCTGGAGAAAGGCATAAATGTCATTCCAACCGTTTTCCTGCTCTAAAGTAATCCGCTCTGTGTAAAGGAACCAATACGTTGTAGAACAATAAGTTAGCAAGAATTATAGAAGGCTCGGCCAAATAAATAGATTTTAGAGTATATAGTTTTAACCATCTAAATTTGATAAAACTCAGATATTCGTATATTTCAAACAAGTACTAGACCCATTTTTATAGTGGAGGTTATAATTTATTGGTTTTACCTCAGTGTAATAATGTATTTGTTCTGCCATTGATATATTTCTACATTTGTTTGGTTTTTCAGTGTTTTTTATCATGAATGTTTAAGAAAGAATATATTTGTTTAACATTTTCTAACTTCAGTGCCTCCTCCCAAGAAAATAGCAAGGGGGTCTAGAAGAAGAGAACAATAGTGGAGGTAATGTTGATGCTTTCTCAAGAACATTTGCGAAGTCATTAAAGGGAATTGCCTTTTTAAAACAACAAGCTTTAGTTACCTCAAAGCCAGCTTCTTACACCTGTAGCTCATACAAATCTCTACAAAGACGTTAATAATTAAAAATTAATGAAAAAAATATTTAATGGTAATTTAGGATGAAAATGATGTGAATTAATATCTGTTAGGTTCGTACTTTTTGCGTTTATTATGAAATCATTAAATGAAAATATTTAAATATAATAAATACATTTCTAATGCAGAAGGTTTAAACCATTAAGAATAATTATAATTTCATTAGCACTTCAAATTTTAATTTGCGGCAGGTTAAAAAAATAATTAAATCCTGGTTGATTAACTTTCTAATGTTCCTTTAAATAATGAACTAACCTCATTTTTGTTTGATTAATTTTCGTAATATTAATACTTGACAATTAAATTAAATTTATTGTTGGTTAACCTAGGATTGAATGGCGAATACATGTTTACCTTTTAAAACAAAGTGAAACATGCTAATAAAAAAGAGCACTTGTATGAGAGTTGAAATCCTTTCTCTTCGTTGCCCATAGTCAAACGCGTCCTTGATAGAAATTAATTTCTCACGCTAACGGCTTTGTATTGAATTTTGAAATTGCTTTGAATTCTAACACACGCGCAGTTCCAGATTTTCCTGAGTGTTTTGATTTGACTTCAATTAGATTTGATCGAAAACCTGATACTAAAATTAGTTCGTGACGGGCACCAATTCTGTCTAAATCATTTTCGGAAAAAAATCAATTTTTAATTTACATTGTGATTTTTAAAACTGACAGTAAAAATGTCGATATTCATAATCACGTCACTCTATTCTAACTACCGATATACAAAAAAATAACAGGGTAAATTTGAGTAGAATAGGCTTCGAGGAGAAGTTCAAATAAGACAGAAACGTGAGCTTCTTTCACCAGTTATATAATAAGATTCCAATTAATCCTTTGGTAGTTAAGTGAAGATGAATTACATTATTGCTAATGTACTGATAGTTTATACTAGTAAACAATTTACGAAACACTCATTTTATGCCGTGCGATAAGGCTTAACTGCTAGAAGTAACGTAGCCGCTTGCTATGCAACAAGTACATGATTTAAATCCCTTGTGAGTTCCACTCTAGATTGGTAGCCATATATATATATATATTATATATATATATATATATATATATATATATATATATATATATACATATATAATTAAAAGAAAAGGATGTCAAGTAGTAATGCAGTACGGCCGTTTCAAGCGGCTCCTTTTAGTTGAAAAATATAATCATTAAACCAGCTGCAAGAAATATGGATTTTAATCGCCTGTTCTTATATACATTTCTTCTTATTTTCTATAAATTCTTATTCTTTTGATATCTTATTTTGGTATATATATATATATATATATATATATATATATATATATATAGCTGGACAATTAGCCGTGATTGTCTAGTTGTTGGGACCCCACGTTGTGGCCGTGGTAACCTATGTTCGAATCCTGGTCACGGCAGTCCAAATCTAATTTCTTGTGGAGGCGCAATGGCCCAGTGGTTAGGGCAGCGGACTCGCGGTCAGAGGATCGCGGTTTCGATTCCCAGACCGGCCGTTGTATGTGTTTATTGAGCGAAAACACCTAAAGCTCCACGAGTCTCCGGCAGGAAATGGTGGCGACCCCTGTTGTGCTCTTTAGCCCCAACTTTCTCTAACTCTTTCTTCCTGTTTCTTGAGTAATGCTGCGATGGACTGGCGTTCCGCCCAGCTGGGGGGAAAACAAACGCTATAGAAACCGGGAAACTGGGCCCATGAGCCTGCCTAGGCTTGAAAAAAGCGCATATATATATATTGTAGTTTACTTTGTACCTTCTCGCATTGTTACAGCTTTACACTACATTCTTTTATACACACACACACACATATATATCGCTGACGTCATGTCTACAGGTGATGAGGGTTCGAGTACCCAATGCAGCCTTCGACAATGTTTTCTATTCAAAAGTTTTTCCACCCATTATTTACATGCTATTGTTTACAGCTTTATATGTTTTTCGAAATCATTTATTCCTCCAAAATAATTATGCATATATATATACGTATTATACACACACATTCATACACTCTACATACGTTATATACGTATGCTTGTACATACACAATACATACACAAACACATATTTATACCAAGTTGAACTCAATGTGAGAGTTTTTATACGCTACTTCGCTACATCATCTTACGTACATTTCAATAACAAATAATGACGACTAGTTACTTAATGTAAATTCCTTAATCAAGATGTCAAATCTTCAGAGACGAGTAACGTATTTTATGTAACATTATTGGATTGTTGAACTGTGGACAGAAGTAACCATTGTAGATATAGCGACGAACTGTAGTGGCTAATTATATCCATTTATATGTATGTTAATACGTACATATATGAGGATATGTAAGTGTGTGTGTTAATGAGTGTTTGTGCATAAGTATGTATATAGCTCTTCTTTTACTGAAATTGCTTCAGTCTAAATCGTTTAGTTTCGTGTTGGTTTTAATACAAAACACTAGTGTGGAGTGGAGCTAACTACTTTTTAGCTAATGTTTCACACTCCGAGCTTTTTGATTCCTGTATGTTTGAAGGATCCCCGCAGATATCCTGGAGTGAAAATGGTTGTAGTGCAAACTATTAAATACACATTCCTACACACACTCACGTGTGTGTGTGAGAGACAGAGAGTGTGTATGAGTGTGTGTTTGTGTGTGTGAGTGTGTGTGTGATATGTGTATGTGTGAGTATGTATTATATGTGTGCGTGCGTATGTGCATGTGTTTATGTGTGTGTCTATTCATATGTGCGTGCGGTTCGGTATGTATGCATCTATTTATAAATAACTCGATAAGTCTGCAGAGAACATTTACTTTTCATAGTAATTCCTATAGAAATAAGGAAGCCCTGTAGATTACATCATATTTTGAAGATGATGTCATTGAATCCAAATTCAACAAACAAATGTCTACACAATTTCCGTTGAACAAAAGAAGCAGCGAAACCCTTAATCTACTAAGATTTGATCGAAAACGCTGATTCTATTACGTACATGCCTGAGGGCGCTTACAGGAAAATGTCATCAAATTTAAAGAAATATTAATTTCATACGTGGATTGGCGCTATTGCTATACAACGATTGTCCATGGATATATATATATATATATATATATATATATATATATATATTTATAACACTCAAGAACGCATATGTTTCAGCACAAGTAATTTTGCTGAAGGTTTCCTTTCAAATGCAAGCATAAAAAGAGTAATATCATAGTTTATAACAGTCAACTATAGCTGGGAGATAGATATGTACGGACAACTGTTTTGATACCTAGGAATTCTCAAACTATAACGTACATTTACAATTGGATGTATAGTTGTTCGTATACTGGGCAATATGACTAAATTATTGAATAATAATCCTGATTTGTTTCTTGAATTTTCAGGCAAAGGAAAACATCATAGTGTGTAAATTTCCAAAAGATACAGTGAGAATATTTTCAGACTTTTCTAAAACTCTGGTATTAAGTGTTATTTATTTATTAATTCCTATATCAAAATTTACTTATTAGTTACAAACTGTTTTTTTTTATAAGAAAAAATTTAAATAATTAATAGTAAAACAAAACATATATGCATAAACACTCCTATCAGATGATAAGCGATTGCAAAATACAATTTAAGTGGAATATGATAATGAATATACTGAGAAAAATCAAATGTTGCAACATTTTTGTCTACCAGGCCAAAAGATACACATATATGGCTTAATTAATTTCAGAGGATATGTTATATCATTATACCACAGTTCTAAATTGTTTGTTACCGCATTTAAATACACACACACACACACACACACCACACACACACACACACACACACACACAAACCCATATATATATATATATATTATATTAAATTAGAGATAAAACCACTATTAGGCAAATCATACAATGAAAAACTTAAGCCAATACATAAGATTAATTAATTTATATTATTTTAAATATATATCAAAATTATTAAAAAAAGATGATTAGTATAACACTACGATTGTTTCATGGCTGTCCATATATGTATGTATGTATGGATGGATGGATGGATGGATGTGTGTGTATGTGAGTGTAGTGCAAGCAAAATGCTATATGTGAGCTTATAACTTCAATATATAATCTATCTCTCCATCAACCATTTCTCTTCCTCTCTCTCTCAATATATATATATATGGATGTGCGTTTGGAGGCGGTGGTAGTGTATGTACAGATGCATATATATATATGCTCCATTTCTTCAATTCACCAATAATATTTTAATTTCAATTATCCGCACCAACGCACGCTTGCAACACCATATGGTTGTACCTCCAACCGTGCTGTTTACTGCTGTGATTTTTGCTACCAAGGTATCGGTTAAACTTTTGATTAATCTACTACAAGATTATTCATCTTTCTATTTCACATAATATATATATATATATATATATATATATATATATATATATATATATATATATATATATATACACACATACATATATGTAAATTTAGACGTATATTTTTATGTGTGCGTGTATGCGATAAGTGAATATACTTATATAAATATTCATGTAAGTGAAATGTATAAATGAAGTTATAGTGTCGTTTATTCTGCAAGCTTGTAGCAAATGGATTTACAAGACCTAATTACTAGTCATGTTATCTATGTACGAGCTTTGTTTAAGTGGATGTATACATTTTCTTATATGTATATTTATAGGGATAATTTTACTGTGTTTATATAAATACCATTTGTATGTAATGCAAGTGTATTTTGAGTGTGTAATCGTGGAATATGCAGATAAGAGCATTATATGTGTCCGTGTGCGGGTGTTTGTGTGTGTGTGTGTTTGTGTGTGCGCGAGCGCGTGCGTGTTTATGCATACATAAATATACTCCTGGCTAACTTGCTGAATGCAATAATAGAACTGACTGATTACATCAGCTCAAGTCAAAGGTTAAGTTGATATTGAATCCAATACAGAAGCTAATCTGAGAGTCTCAATGTAAAATATCAGTAACAGTGGGAAAGAGAAAAGAGAAGAGTGTGAAATAAAGAAATAGGACGAAAGAGAAGCAGAGAGGTTCCGTCCATATATATATATACATATATATTTTTTTCTGCCATACATACATAGATACATACATACATACATACATACATACATACATACATACAAAAAGACCCTTTTGTTGATGTTGATATTCCAGTGAAGGAGCCTTGGATCTAGGTTAGAAATCTTGAAATAAAACCGAACAATGACATCCATACTAGCATCGAGAAAAATGGATAGAGAAAGAGAGGTAAGAGAAGATAGATAGATTGCTAGATATATACATACATATATATATATATATATATATATTATATATATATATATATATATATATATATAGATAGATAGATAGATAGATAGATAGAAGTGAGAAAGGGTTTGGGATAAGTTAAAGCGGAGTAAATGTTTGAATAAGTATCTTCAAAATATTGTCCTATGACTAGGAAAGTGTATATAAAAATCTCTCAAGAAATATAAGGTAATTAATTGTAAATGCACACATGCACGCATATACACACATGAGAATGTTTGGTTTTATATACGGGAGAAATGAGTTCAATAAATGATGTAGAAGAAAACGGCATGCTGGCAGAATCATTACCGCACCGGACAAAATGTTTGGTGGTATTTTTTTCCGACTTTACAGAATACGTGTGCGTGTGTGAGTAGCCTGTGCGGTAAATATATGAACAAGGCAAATCTAACTATTTTTTCCGTAGATTAAAAGAAACATTTCACTAATTCTTTAACCATATTTTGTTTTCATCAGAGATACCCACATCACTCAAGTAATACCCGTTATATAAGTAGCCAATCTATTTATATACGTAACACATCCAGTAGCTTCAGAGAATTGGAGAGGTTAATTTGCATGCTATAAATATGTAACACTTTATTTAGTAATAATAAATCTCTGAACGAGATATAAACAGTAACCGCTCGACAATGTAAAGTATAATAGCCATCTCAATATGGCTAACCACAAAGGGTGGGTGTTACTGAAGCTTTTAGCCCCAGGTGATCATCGTCTCTAGCTGGCTTTAGGCACACTATCTGTGCCCTTATGGTATTTGCAAAGGGAGGTCATCCCTTTCTCGTAAGCCTAAGTGATACCTCGAAACTGCGGTCCGTGCGTATCACTTAGGCTTACGAGAAAGGGATGACCTCCCTTTGCAAATACCATAAGAGCACAGATAGTGTGCCTAAAGCCAGCTAGAGACGATGATCTCCTGGGGCTAAAAGCTTCAGTAACACCCACCCTTTGTGGTTAGCCATATTGAGATGGTTAGTATACTTTATTTTATTTAGTATTATATATATTATGAAACCTTTTGTGTAAATAATTTTTAAAATATAATAGCAATAGAAATAGTGGAATACACATAAGATGCTGAAATTAATACTCGCTACGACTGGCTTGTATACTACTAGCTTTTCTAAATGCCTTTACCTGTTAGTGTAACCGTCAGGTTAGAATTTCTTATAAATTACTCAGAAAGGCGTACTGTTAAAGCTTGCTCTAAAATTACTTCTAATTTAATTTACTAAAACCGCTGCAGCTTGTAGGGAGCGTGTATTGCAATCTGGAAAACTGAAACGCATTACCAATAGATCTTTTGACTTTGTGCAACGTTACGCATAGGCTATTTCTTTTTACGAGTTATAAAGTTATATTCATATGAACTGATAACTGCAATAGTTAAAAAAACGTCGCTGTAGCCATATGCAAAGACTAATATATTAGCGATTAATTCTGAAACGGAATCTCTTCTGCCAAGCCTGGCTACTGGAAAAGAAAACTACTTTTGATTTCATCTGTATATTAGTCAAGTATATTGGGAAGTAATAAGGAAAAAATATTAGATCTAAAATTCTGCTCTTCTATTAGAAAATCATAATCTAATCTCTCTTGAAGTGACCAGAGAAGTATTTTCCAACTGACATCTAAATAGATTTTCTCTGCGCAGGTATGTTATACCTGTAAGAATTCTAAAGTGACATGTTTGTACCAAATGTCTAGACCATAATACTACTTGTCTCAAGCGTACAAAATAGGGACACATTAAAAAATATGTGTAGGAAACCAAATACTAAGCACGTCTCTTTTTCTTGCAAAACCTGCCTATGTACCATCTTTATTAAAAAAAAGTATTTAACTAATTTGAGGGTTTACAGAATCTGAATGGTCTCGGTGAAAAAGACAGTTCTGAACATTTTATCTGTGTATCAGTTACGTGTAACCGTAGGTTGCTAACTATAGATTATAAATATATGATGTTGATAGCTTCAGTTAATTTGACTGTGCCAGTCAAGAAATATCGTGAACTAAATTTAAAGGTATTGTAGTGAAAAACGTTTCCTCGTACTGACTGCTGCGCGGACGTTATTATCAGTGGTTTTCTTTCAGGGTATTTGCTGGCATTTAATCGGTCTTGGTGGTTTGCTCTTTGACCTCGCTAATAACAGATGTGTAATCTGTAATTGATCTATAAGCTGTAGTCAAACATTAACCTTGATCCTACGAAATCCTGTAAATTTACATCATCTGATACTGTCGAGTTCACTTGATCTAAAGTGAATAAAATGTTTAAAGAAATCATTATCAGACCAAATAACTTGCTCTGCCAAATCCATGTCGTTAACTATAGCAACAAAAGTAGTTGACCATTCCGAAACTATTGATAATTTCATCCACATAGGTGATTACTCGCTGAGTAACTAAAGTGACGTAGTTAACAAAAAATAGCTTTATGACGGATTTTTAGTACTACCGACTTACGTAGAGCGATTTGGGTTGCAAGTTTCCAAAGAATTATAGACAAACATTATTTGTGAAAATAAGATGGAGAGCATGTACGCTTACATAGATAACGCCACAATTTGTGGTAACATCAAAGAGGAATACAGCAAAAACTAAAAGTTACTCATAGATCTAACTAGATACAGAATGACGATAAAAGAAAATCTCCAAGTAAATCTGTCCCTATTATAGGCTATCAAGCATAATTTCCGAGCGTCTGTTTATTTCGTCGTCAACTAATAAATGTAGATTGCTGTTACGACATTTCGTCATCGATTTCAAATTTTTGTTTGACTATGTCATTTCCTATTTTCGGTTTGCTGAATATGTCTCCTCGGATCGAGCCCCTTCTTGTCTATCGAACTGAAGTGGTTCTTGTGTCATAGGGATGATATTTCAAATAACCACTCTGTACCATACCTTTCCGCTAGAATGCTTGGAAAGCAATAGCATTAACCCAAGAATCTAAAACTCTACATATTTGTGCATGGGAGCCTGTCCTACTTGACACATTACAGTCATTGCGAAACTTATTCTGAACATCATTTCATTCAACTCTTTATGAACATCTCATCCACTTTCCTAAAAAAGCAACTCAGAAATAAGCTTGTCAATCTATTTGTCCTTGTCGGAAAATGTTCTGTTAAGTGGGTATGTCCGAAGTACGAGGTCTGATCAATAAGTAACTGGACGGTTGCCATAGTAACGTCGCTAAGGTACGCAGAGTAAAACTGCTTGGCACAGATTGATTTTGAACTCTGCTGTACATGCGCAATAAGTTTTAACGTTCTAGTTTACTTCCGCTGTTTACAGCAGTGCTTGGAAGGAAGGAGTGTAGCGTGTGAGCGTTGCATTGACCATGACAGAGAGAGTTCTCATGGTGATACCTGCTCAGAGGCCGACGCAAAGTTGCAGAAAGTGTACGGAGAGGAGTGTATGAACAGCACACAAGTGTACGAGTGGTTCAGACGCTCCAGCATGGCGGAAAAATTCTCGATAGTGACGAACGTTCTGGGAGACCCGCGACAAGCAGAACTGAGAAAAACATCGCAAATGTGCATGCAGCCGTGAGGGGAAATCGGCGAATCACCATCCGTGAATTATCAAAGGATGTGCAGATTAGTTATGCTTCAGTTCAGTCCATTATTACTGAAGATTTGGGTACGAGACGCGTGTCTGCCAAGTTGGTACCAAAATTTCTTTCAGCTGACCAAAAGGACACTGGGGTTTCAGTTGCATAAGATTTTGATTGTGTCGAGAACGATGAAATATTTTTGGAAACTTTGCGTAGGCCTCTGAGCAGGTATTGCCAAAATTTTAGCAAAACTTGATGCAGATTTTCTGCTCAACTTACTCTGTCATTGTGAATGCGTCGATCACACGCTACACACGTTCCTTCCAAGCACTGCTGTTAATGGCGGAAGTAAGCTAGAACGTTAAAACTTAGTGCGCATGCACAGCAGAGCTCAAGGTCAATCTGTGCCTTTGGCTTCACTCTATGTGCTTTAGCTTCGTTACTATGGTAACAGTCCGGATAGTTATTGATCAGATCACATATGGTCAACGCTATTGAACTGTTGGAATCAAATCCTTATGTGCTCACATTCGTTTACTCAGTGGTCGAGAAGATAGCGCTTCAATAAAAAATTAAACTCTATCAGAATGTAGCAAAAATAAAGTTAAAGTTAAGCATGATGTGAGTGAACCAATTGAACATATCAATATTATTGAAAATTACCTTGAGTTGTTTACTCTGACACCTGGTAGAACATTTGCACAGCAACTCGATCCGAAACAACAAGTTCACGAACAGAAATCGACGGACGCTGTGTCACGCTACTCTACTTTCATTAAACGACCTATTGAAAGGTTTGGTTAAACTCAAATATTTTGCCTTATATCAATTGCACTTAGAAGAATGAAATTTCGAAAAATTGTTCCACTATTGTACGTTTGTAGATTTTATTAGTTTTATTTGCGTGGATGATTAATACTTTAGCAAAGTAATACTTTATTACAAATAATTTCTCAGATAGGCACAGGGTCAGATGTAGTAGTGGAGTTAGCTGATTAAATCGGCACCATTACCTACTACTTACTTAATCGAACAAAGAAACATGAATTGAACCACTTACTGTTACTACTACTACAAATATATTTGCAAACGACTATCTCTTCAGTCACCCAGTAGAATCCAATGTAGATTTTAATGAACTAAAAACTGATTTAAATTGAGTTTTGTCATGCAATATTTACACCTCAGGATAATTTTGTTAGTTGTGGAGCTGAAAATTCTATAGGAGTTACAAAGCTGGTCTTAGTTTGTTGCGTAATATTTTCGAAAAATAATTAACAAGAAACTTGAGGGTTCTGAATAAGCCGCACAATATTTTAAACTCTAAAAGTAATACGCAAGCACACACACACACACACACACACACACACACACACACACACACACACACACACACACATACACACACACACACGCACACGCACGCGCACACATATACACACAGACACAGACACATGTAGAAAACAACAAACCTTTTGATTTTATATTATATATACGTGGGGTACTGAAAAGTGCCTGGATTTGGGTAAAAGAAAATACAGGAGGATCAATTAATTATGATTTTGTTCAACATATTTCCATCTAAGATTCATATACTTATTGCAACGGTTCTTCCATTTTTCTAAGCCCCGTAAAAGAACTCGGTAGTTTAGGCCTCCAACTTAGCCTTTCACGATACCCTCAAAGCCAGCAACTTTTCAGCGCACCCTAGTATAGGTTTTTCGACACAGCCCGTTTAAATAAATTCAACTAGGTTTATTGTGAGTCCAATTAGGCGGTGATTAATGAGGGATCAGATAAAAAGAAGGAAGTGTGGCAATGTTGCGAACCACTCATTTGTAAAGCTGTGCTCTCTGAAACAAATGGTAAGCTGAAAGCAGTTTTGGCACAAACTTGGCAGACATGCGTCTCATACCCAAATCTTCAGTGATAATGGACTGAACTGAACCGTAACTAATCTGCACATCCTCTGATAACTCACGGATGGCAACTCGAGGCCTTCTTATCACAGCTGCACGTATATCTGCGATATTTTTCTCAGTTCTGCTGGTCGCAGGTCTCCCAGAATGTTCGTCACTATCGACAATTTTTCCACCTTGCTGGAACGTCTGACCCATTCTACACTTGTGTGCGGTTCATACACTCCTCTCCAGGCACTTTCTGCAACTTTGCATCGGTCTCTTGAACAGCAGAGTTCAATATCAATCTGCACCAAATGGATTCACTCCGCGTGCTTTAACTTCGTTACTATACCAACAGCCCAGTTACTTATTCATCAACCACGTATAAAATCAGTTATCCTGCTAATGTGAGATTCTTTCAGCATCACCGAGAAAGGGAAACAAGTACTTACATCTTCTCTGCATATAGGAGTTAAATTTGCATTTGTACCCATAATTATTGCTGCTCTTGCTTATGTTACGGAATGTCTAATTGTTAAACTTTGAGGGAAAGGAGGAGACTCACAAGACTTTGCAAATACAGTCTGTTAATGAAAGAATAAAAGTAAACACGACTTTTCTACATATCCCTTCATCCTTGTTGTTAACTTAATTTGATCAGTAGAACTTTGCTTCTTTTATGGAAGCAAGTTCTATTCTTAGCGAAAGAATTCAAATAATTAAGAAAGACAAATTACTACCGATGAATACAAATTTATATATTCGTTTCATTTTTCAAGGAACGTTTCCTTAAAGAATACCAATACAATACATCAGTGAACCACTCCAAGGTATATCTCATATCTTTTGAACACAAAGATCGCGAAATTACAAGCAAAGCAAGAGGTCTCGCAGCAACGAGGGGATTTCTGAGCTCTTGATTAACCTGAGAAAAATAGCTCCCAAATTGCTCAAATTACATCCCACTGACTTAAAAATAAGGACACAATAACGTAATCTAATTTCACTTTACATCAGAAAAAGAAGGAATGGTTACATTCTGAATGATTTTGATCATAAGTATCTTTGATCAGAGCCTAGAACGGCAAGCAATACTTTGGCATTGTATTACCGTTCATTTAATTTAAATATTTTCAAGTTGTTTAAATAATTTCATTTTATGCTTAAAAATCACTTTTATAACTTATTTCTATTTTATGCATATTCTTTCTATCTTCTATTCTCTTGCTCTCCGTCTCCCCTTTCTCTCTGTTTTGGAGTCGAGGGATTTCAAAACGGTACACGCTATGGACAAAACAAAGGATATGTGTCTCAAGTGAACAAATCAAGTATAAAATTACACTGAGAAATTTATTTTTATCAGTTTCGTTATTCCCGAGATATATATTGATATTTGCTCAAAGTCCACTTTGGTATTATTGAATAGAAATAGGCAAAAGCAAACTTTACATTCTGCCGTAAGGCAGAACTGGTTGGTAAAATCTACAGTATTGACTTCTTTCTTACTAACATTCAATAAATTGCAATATTAGATTCTTAAGAAGCAAGCTGCATGATAAGGTAGTTTTTATATATGCAGATGTAATTTCGTTACGTAGCTGTCTATATACTTATCAATCAATTAATCTATGTATTTATATTTATTTATCTGCCTGCCTAACTATGTAATCTGTTGACGCATAGTCAGTCTATCTACATCTCCTTGAAATATACGTACATGTGTCCACATACATACATATATACAGAAATATGTATATCTATCCATCTTAATAATGAACACACGCACGTATATGTAAATGTACACACACACACACACACACAGAAACACAGGCGCAGACACAGATACACGCACACACTCACAGACCGACACAGACACAGACACACACACACACATGCACACACAAACACACACATATACAATTCTTCTTATTGCTCCCCATCAACTGTTTCCCCTCATCAATTAATCTTATTTTCCTCACAATCTACTTTTCAAGTTTTCTATCTCTTTCTATAACTTTCCCATTCTTTATCAATGTTTCCGAAGCTATACACCTACACATGGACATCAATATGTCTTGAAAACAAAGAATTGTTTCAGAAATCAAGACAATTCCTCAGAGATTGATTTTTGTATGTTGCTTGTTAGATTGAGGAATCTTCCAATTCACAGTGAATACATTGAAGCTAAAATAGATCTCACAAGTTCTTGGAAATTGAACTGAAGTCTTAAATATAGGAGAGCTGAAAGATAATAATGTTTAAGAATAAAACTTTAAAAAAATTAAACCATGAAGGTGTGGTGCTGTGAAATGTAAGCGAAGTAATATCTAAAACCTTGATTCAAATTTGTTTCATTGCTATATTATTGTTGCAGCATGACCCTGGAAACATGAATAACAATTCGGAATTGATTAGGTAATTTTCATTTGTAATTAACCATGGGTACTGAGTACAGTTAAATGACTCATCTGCATTTGTATTTTCGAAATTTGGTTGTGATGAAAAGCTAGTCAACCTGAACAGCATTATATCTATCTAGCCACTGCTTTATATCAGAGATAAAATTCATTTGACTATACAAATATACAGAACCAACCGCAATCTTTCAAATAAAATCTCTCTCTTTAGGAAATCTCTCCTGAATACTGTGTGCGTATTTGCATATCCAGAATTCTATTGTTTCTAATCCTTATTCATGAAGGATATTTGTGTAGAGATTGGTTACGTTAAAACTAACAAGGATCGCTTTTTATCTATTCTCTCTGCAACATCGTTGCAAAACAACTAAGTTTTCGATAACAGATATTACCCACAAATACAAGGCGCGGCAATGCGAACGGAAGCAACTCCGAAGTTTGTAACAGTCATAATGCGATACCTGGAAGAAAAATCTATATTCTTTCTAGAATTACGTATGATCAACATTTCCAATGGTATTTGATAGAGAACTGGAAACATTCTCGTATAACTGCTTCGTATTTGGAACTTTCTAATAATTTTCTGGACTAATAATTAAAGAAAATAAAACTGTTACAACTGATTTCTACTGCAAGAACACAAATACACATCTATATTTAGATTTTAGATCTTGCCACTCTTCCACACAAAAAGTATATATAGTAAGACGTGTATACTCAATAACTACAGATACAAAAAGATGACAGAAATGACAGGTAAAACTAAATATCTTCCTTCACAAATAGAAATACTGTAAAAGGACCTAATAAATAAACTGTTGGAAGAAACACCCGCACTGAAGGTGAAAACAAAAATACAAATTAAATATTTAATTTGTAGTCACCCATAATCCTAGGAACTATAACATCCAGTATTCGGCCAAACAATACTTTCTAATTCTACATGAATGATCGAAACTCCGACAAGACATTAAAAGATCTCAAATTGTCAACAGGTGAAAACCACCAAATCTCAAGAGTCCTAACAAAGTCGAAACTCACAACAGAGAAAGAAATAATGCAGTTAATAAACTATGGAGAGCCTCGAAACGTCAAACTCTCTTTTTACGAAGCATCAAGTTAATACATTCCTTGTGCACTTCCTCTTGTCTGTTAATTTTATTATTTGTTTAAGTATTGTATTGGCATCCTTTCTGTCTCGGGAGACAATGGAGTTGCGCATGTTTTTTTTGTTTTTTTTTTTGTAGTCTAGTCCGGCTTTTATATTTCATGTCCTGATACATTTCCTGCTGTGGCTGTGTAGTCCTATCCTGGACAAACACTCCCTCGTTTATTTGATCGCTAAATGCACAAGTTTTTTTATTCTCTCTCTGTTTATTTCTTCGTGTGCCTTTCTGTTGAAGAGCGTAGGTTCGAAACGTCAAACACTTTCTCACCTTCCCGAACGTCAAACTAATGCACCTGCTTCTTGCTTATACACCTGTCTTCGTCTTTTGTTTTCTGTAAATTTCAACTATATATGTGTGTGTGTCTATATGTATACACAGACACACACACACACGCATATTTATATATGCGTATGGTGTGTTTCTGAGTTGGTGTGTATGTATTGACTAAAAACATAATATTTTATTCAATAGATAATGTTGTAATCATATTGGATTGCTGTGAGGAAAAATGTTGACAAATGTAAGGAAGAGTAGGCTACTGTATCCTTAAAATGT
>NC_043000.1:135933281-135943281 GCF_006345805.1 Octopus sinensis
CTTTATTTTTGCCTGTATTATGACAATAAACAGAAAGAGCTGATAATACACTACCTGTACACTAAGTCCATCGCTGACTCTCACTTATCTTACTGCACCTCTGTACATGACTTGTACACCTCTCACTCTCACAAGCTAACATACATCTACCTTTAGGGACTACCAGATTACAGAAAGGGAAACTCAAATGCGTTTTTCGAGGTAGGCGGATGACAGGTATAGGATTTTACTCATTGCTAATTTACCTCACTTGGAAAATAGTATGAAAAACTATCGGTTGAGGCACTGTATAACATTGTATATGGGGCCTACAATGGTTTATGTTATTTTGCAACGATTTAACATATCACTTTAAAAAAATAATGTTTCGTTGCTTTCTGACCAAAAATAACATGAATTGCAAATCAGCCTGCTTAATGAAATTTTATTTCCTTTGAGAGTTGTAGTTAAATTTGAAAGCCACTTATTCTTCTTCAAAGAAATCTCTAGAAAATTCTTTCATAAAAAATAATAGATTAACAATCTAATTTTAGTTCTTAATTAATTAAGGAATTAAAGACAATAGCTAATACCTCGATATCTAAGTTTATCATGATTAATTCTACTATCTTCGACGCTAGTATGACTTGTCAGAAGAACTAACGTTTATTTTCTTAACGTTACGACTATCTCTGCCACTATCTTCAGCATCATTGTCTGACATCAGAATAGGATTGTGAGAATAACGTTAATATGGCTGAGGAAGTTACTCTAAGAGAGCCTTTTGCCACATACGTAATATTGTGTTGTGATAAACTCGGTACTGTGTATTGATTAACCGAGGTTATCTATGCTATTAGTAAATAAAAACCACACTCAGAGGGCGTTTATAATCTCTAGATTAAAAATATACACCCCTGATTTATTGTTGTATATTGTTGCTTTATAACCCGTTTTAATGAAGCAGAATATTGATTTCTAACATGAATAAAAGGCTGCTAATTTACAGGTATGTGGGTCATAATAGAGTGAATTGAATCTACTCGTGTATTACTTATTCTTATTTTTACCCCAAGAACTCTTCTCCCGAAAGATGAAATGCCAAGAAGTCTCAAACTAGATTAAAACTAAATATTGAAATACAATTAAAGTAGAGCCTCACTGACTTACAGTATAATTCAACAGAATAATAAAAACATCAGGGTCGTGCATTTTTGTGAACCAGACAAAATTCAGCTAGTAATAACTTTACTTTTCACCTCTCCCTTAGCTCGAATGAATAATCTGTTGTTGTTCCCCCAGGTCAAGCTTATTCAAAGGTTAGCACAACTATAAAATCTAATGTATCATTTCGTTTTCTCAAGACGATGAGCTGTGACTTGAGAGCAATGCGATTTATGGGGTTAAGTCACTTTTTTCGTGTTTACGAGATATCGCATGATGATAAAAATATTGATAAGTCGAATATGAATTTCATTGGTTATACAATCTCCTCACAAAACTTCGCCATGTTTCTAACCGCAAGAAAGCGTAATTAAATCCAAGAGCGTTTAATAATCAACAAATTAGACCATATTTTTAAGATGTAGTATGTAATGACACAAAATATAATCAGTTTTGAATATATATGTGCACATGCATTCCTACACTCCTGTATATTTACACACCCATATGCATATAACATATATGTAATGTGAGTATAATGCTCATTATATGTAGCAGAATAGATAAAACTAATGCTTATCCGATCAGTATAGCTGGTAATATTTCTTGATAGGTAAGAATGAGGATGTAGAATTGAGGAATTAAATACCCAAATCCCCTTTCCCGTTGAACAGTGGCACTATACAGGCACTACACCAGTCCTTTTGTAATCTTCCAGCCATATATATATCTTTACTACCCACAAGGGGTTAAACACAGAGGGGATAAACAAGGACAGACAAAGGGATTAAGTCGATTACATCGACCCAATGCAAAACTGGTACTTTATTTATCGACCCCGAGAGGATGAAAGGCAAAGTCGACCTCGGCGGAATTTGAACTCAGAACGTAACGACAGACGAAATACCGCAAAGCATTTCGCCCGGCGTGCTAACGTTTCTGCCAGAACATTCATAAGTCTCACTAACCATTAAATCACTGTCATTTCTCCTTTCTTTACGTATTCCACTGTACACCCATTTATACCTGGCGCCTTCCGCTTTACCATCTTCCACAAGGATTTCCTCACCTTCTCTCTTCCAATTGCCCTGTGGTTCCTATCCGCAACCATTGGCAGTCTCCCCCTCCTCCTACAGCCACTATACTTGCCTCCCTAACATCCTCCACATTCAACAGCTCACCAGAATACTCTGCCCATCTCCTTTGTACACCCTTACTTCCTTTCAATAGATTTTCATTTATATCCTTCATCCTTTCTTCCCTTCCTCCAACCACCTTTGTACCTCTTTCCAAAATATCTTCTTATTTCTTACAAAATGTTCACTCAACTTTTTCCCGAACCTTTCACTTACCTCCCATTTCGTCACCCTCACCACTCTCTTCACTCCCCTCTTCACTTCTCAGTAGTGATCTTAAGCTTCTCCATCACATTTCTGCAACCACTCTTCAAAGGCCCTTTTCTTCTCTGCCACTGTATCCTTTATCTGCTCATTCCACCACTCACTACCTTTCCTCACACCCATTCCAACCATTCGTGTACCACATTCCACAGAACGCCAATCTCATTACTGCTCCTCTAAAAGCCTCCCACTCCTCCTCCACATCGCCTATCTCCTCTCTCTCTTTTACTCTTTTACTTGTTTCAGTCATTTGACTGCGGCCATGCTGGAGCACCGCCTTTAGTCGAGTTTCTTAACCTGTTCATATTCACCTCTCAGTTTCTCTACGTACTCCTGCTCCTTCTCTCCCATATCCAGTTCACTCACCTTTACAACCTCTCTCCTCCCTGTCACTCATCTAGCATTCCATTTTGAACATAACTTCAACTTACCCTCTACTAAGAAGTGATCTGACACTCCTCCATCTTCATCTCTCATCACATGCACATCCTCCAACCTTCCTAACACTCTCTTATTAATTAACACATAATTCATCAACGCCCAGCCACTGCTGTTCCTCCCTCCTCCCTCCACCCTCCACCATGTGAATTTATTCTTCTCCTGCTTTTTAAAAAGACTATTCTCCGCCACCAACTCCTGCTCCATACACATTTCCAACAACCTCCTTCCACTCTCATTCCGACCAGGAACTCCATATTTTCCTGCTACATTTTCTACTCCCTCATTTCCCACCCACGCATTCAAATCACCCAACACCACCACATAGCCATTTTCCCCCAGCCTATCCACACACTCTGTTAGTTCTCTTCAGAACTCCTCTACTTCTTCCTCACTCCTTTCACTCCCTGGACCATATGCACTAAAGAAAACACAAAAATTTCTCCTCCCCACCTCATCTTAACCCACATTAACCTAGAAGACACTTCCCTCCACTTCACCACACTCTCCTTCACACGGTCACTCACCACCAATGCCATTCCCTCACGAGCCCTCCCCCTCCCGCGCCCGACACTCGTTCAGTCACATCACCAAACTGGTACTCTCCCTTACCTTTCATCTTAGTTTCGTTCAGTGCCAGCACATCCTTCTTTCTCCTCATCATCACACTCCCTATCTCTCTCCTCTTCACCTCACTTGTGCTACACCCACGCACATTCCATCACCCTAGCACTAAGGTGAGATTAGACGCTAACCTTCAGCCAACCCCTTGTCGTTTTCTTGTTGTCTTTTTAGGAATATGAAATTACTATGAGGAGTGGATTCCCAGTCGCTTCGCACCCGCCCCTTTTAGTCGCCTCTTACGCCATGCAGGGAATGCGGCAATTGCAATGGGATCTTTTCCTTTTGAACGGCAGACAATTTTTAGTTAACTAAACACTTTAAAACTTCGTATACTGGTAGAATGTGTCAAAATTAAACATTTTTTTTCTCTTGGCTTTCTTGAGAAAATTGTAATTTGTTTGTTTAACGTAGTTTAATTTTTCGAATTTTAACCAATCCTATGCTCTCTTTTGAGCTAAAATCATTTGCTGCGTCTAAAACTGAGACAACATCCTGTAACTAACCCTAAACCTCCCCCTAACTCTAACCCTAATCCTAAATTTCTTTTCTTAATTGTTAAATTAATTTAATTGTTACGCGTGTAAAAAAAAAACTAAAGCAATGGAATTAAATTAATTTAACAATTAAGAAAAAAATTAGGGTTAGGGTTAGGGTTAGGGGAGAGGTTTAGGGTTAGTTACAGGATGTTGTCTCAGTTTTAGACGCAGCAAATGATTTTAGTTGAATGAAGGTAATCGATTGGTTATAATTGCCGAAATGCTCGGATTTTCAGACGAAATATCTTACAAACTATAGAATTTTCTCAATAAAACCAAGAGAAAATGATGTTTTATAAACATATTCTACCAGCATACGAAGTTTAAAAGTGTTTAGTTAACTAGAAATTGTGTTGACATCTGCCGTTCAAAAGGAAAAGATCCTTGCAATGTACTGGTCCACCGCCCCAGTCGCAGAAGGGTTTGCTAATTAACCCATATTTGGGACCCTTACAGGTGCTACCAGTTCGGGCCAGAGCAGACCTGGGAACAATAGTGGCTAAGAGGTGGTTCCACACTCCTCAAATCCTGAAACCAGGACCCCAGGGTCCCACTCCCAGATGTAGTTTATAGTCATACGATGGTTAATTGTCAGATCTTTACAACTATTTCATACGTAACTTTTTAATAAAAGAATGAGAATATCACACTATTATAAAAGACTGTAGTCATCAGATGAAAAGTAATTCTACAAAACAAAAGAATATCCAAGAAAAAAGAAAGGAAAAAAGGAAGAAAGAAAAATAGAAAGGGTTGTTTTTCTGAGATGGTTGAAATTGATAACCGGTTCAAATAGGTCAGGCTTTTTATTAATTTCAATATATTTTTCTTAGTCATTGTGCTACAAATCATTTGGTTAGTTGTCATGTTTTCCCACAATAGAAAATACAATTTGTCACGACTGGCTTCTTTCAGTTTCCGTCTACCAAATCCACTCACAAGGCTTTGGTCGGCCCGAGACTATAGTGGAAGACACTTGTCCTAATGCCACACAGTAGGAATGAACCCGGAACCATGTGATTGAGAAGCGAGCTTCGCACACACAGCCATATGTGTGTGTGTGTGTGTGTGTGTGCGTGCGAGTGTGTGTATATGCATGTGTATGTATAAACTTTTCGGCCCGTTTTATATTTTATTGAGAAAATAGACCTGGTACTCAGTGCAAGCCTGCTATTATTGTGTTATTTTTATCATTTCTACATGTGTGATTCATAACACGATGCGAAAGAAATATGTCATATAATTTTTAATACAGAATCATAGATTTTTCTGTAAAGTTTATTTTCTAATCTAAATCTAAAACAAAATGAAACAAATAAATATATATTATCAAAACTGTATAGCAAATCTAAATATTCTTCCTATTATATACTTTCCTTTTTATTTTTAAAAGAAAAACACATTATCTAAATTTAATAAAAAAAAGATAATAAAAAAACTGATTCCATAGTTTCATATTACAATTCAGATATGTTTACAACTCGGTTTAAAATTATCAGAAACAATAAAAAAAATTATATTGAAACCCCCAAAAAAGAACAAGATTCCCCAAAGTTATTTAGAAGAATGAGAAAGAAAAAGATATTTTTCAAAATTAATGAATAAAATCTGCTAGTGATATAGAAGTTCCCAGAGAATCTAAGACATTATCTTCATGTGTGCAGTGCTTCCCTGAAGACACATTCATTTTAGTTTTGCTTGGTTCATTGAAAGAAGCGTAGAATCTTCAACTGTTTTCAAAATGAAGCAGTAAATCCTGAAAGTGAAACAAAATATCATAAAAGCACTTATTTCTCCTTGTATTGAATATGAAATTTTATACACACATATACACACACAGACACTCACACATACATATACACATACATTACATGTATGCATACACACACACACGTACACACGTATATATATATATATATATAATATATATATATATATATATATATATATATATATATATATATATATATATGCATATATGTATGTATATATACATGTATGTATAAACACATATATATACAAAATGGAGCGAGTGAGAATGAAAGGAAATTTGTATAAAGTATGTATGATAATTGAATAAATTTTCAGTTTATTCTATGAAAAATTGCAATTAATTTTTATTCTGTTCAGCGGGTAATTTTTATGTCATCTACATCTATTTCTTCTTGGAAAACACTCTATTGAATCTCTTAAAAATGGACAGAATTGTTTTGGTTTAGACTTAGTTCTTTGTTTAACTCGCATATAAATATTATAACGCAAAATTATTAATATCCATGTATTTATTTACATTTATTATTTTCCTATTTTAAAGATAGGGTGAAAGCAAATATTACCTTAAAGATGCTGTATGGGCCTTTTGGAAACATTTCTTTTGGTTGAATTTTGTTCAAAATTATGTAAATTACTGCTGGCCAAAAGCCTTCAATAGCCATATTTTTGCACATGTAAACTATTGTCTACTGTTCAAGCCGGCTTATACTAGCTACGCTAAACCGTTGTGGTCATAATCCTCCACTAACAAAGAAAGCTTTTATTCTAACATGGGAAGTGCATCCTCGCTAATTCTTAACTTATTGAAATTATGTCTTTTTTGTGCGACATTATGTGCGAAAATTATACTAGATTTTGTTTTCTATTTTCAGCTGTAAATGAAATGTCAATTGATTAAGAAATCTTTTGCGCATTGCATTCAGTTCACCCTCAACTATTTGATATTTCTTTATACATCATTGGATCATTTAAGTTAATTTCCCTTTGCTTAATTTTAGTTCAAGTAGTACATGCTAAAAGAAACTGAGTATGTAGGAATACTCTTCTGAGGAAATTAAGTCAGTTGTATCCCTTCGTAATTACTTATATACTTACATCAAAATAAAAGTCTCCATATCTAACAACTGAATATGTAGGAATACTCTTCTGAGGAATTTAAGTCAGTTGTATCCCTTCGTTTGTGTGAATTGAGTAGGTTGTTGCTTTTTACCTGTATTACGTTTTGATACCTTTTTTTTTTTTCCTTTTGCACTCTGTAAATGACCGTTGCACTTTGAGATATAAAGACAAAATAAATCCGTAAAATGCTTTCTGAAAACATGATTTTAATTTTTGTAATTTATCTGGTAAGAATTGAAATTTATCTGGTAACAGATTGTTGTCTTTTGTCAACATTAATAAGAAGTTTGGTTTTCAAAAATTACTGCGGACTGCTGCAGCATAGTTTCGAATAAACAACGTGAAATCTTAACGGTCATGGTCCTCGATTTAGTGAGGAACATAGGGAACCATTCTATAGCAATGAAATTGGTGCGAGGATTAATCGATTTAGAACAGTGCTCCGACATTCTTTTGTACCTTGATTTACTTCACGCATTGGAGTGTGGCCATACTGGGGTACTGCCGTGAATGATTAAGTCGAACAAATCGACACCAATACTTATTTCTCGCACTGTAGGGACAAGCGGTGTAGGGACAAACGCAAAGACACGCATGCGCACACGCATACATACACACACACGCATACATGCACACACCCGCATGCGCACTCACACACATACGCACGCGCACTCTCACACACACGCACGCGCACTCACACACACACGCACGCACACACAGATATGTGACAGAATTCTATACAGTTTCCGTCTACGAAATTAACTCATAAGGCATTGCTCAGTTCAGAGCAATAGTAGAAGACACTTGCCCCAGGTGCCTTCGAAAGGAGCTTCTTAACTACACTTCCGTGGGGTCGATTTGTTCGACTAAAGGCGGTGCTCCAGCGTGGTCAAAGTCAAATGAGGGAAACAAGTAAAAGAATGCCAAAAAAAAAATGGCTTAAAATTTTGGTGAGGTTTGGGGTCTGAAACAAATGTAGCACTTTAGACTTACGAAATAACTTATTTCCTGTTTGTACTCGTTGAAAGCAACCACCCACTCACAGCAGCTATTCAACCTTTTGTTTATTGTTTACTGAAGCTACGCGCAAGTTTTGCTGAAAAGTTTTAGTAAACGTGTCTATGTTGTGTCATGTATAAGTTGATAACCTAATATTCAACAGAAAGGCGATCCATTGACTACGAAATTTATACCCCCCAACACATACATTACATGCTTGTATGTAATGTATGTAGAGAGATAACAATAGTATAGAATTTGTGCAATATCAAAGAAAATTGCTTCTGATATATATACATATATATATATATATATTGATGAAAATGGTAAAACAACAAAAGAATGAAAGAGACTTCAATATTATGTAAATAGAGGAATTTTTCTGTAAATATATGTGACAATTATTCGGTAGCCATGATAAAACTCCGAGTTTCGGATGCCGGGGTGGAAATTCACGCCGCCATCTCTTCAGTTATCTTCATAACATTTTCATAGCATTTTTTCCGGTGGCCGGATAACTGAAGAGATGGCGGCGTGGATTTCCACCCCGGCATCCGAAACTTGGAGTCTTATCATGGCTACCGAATAACTGTCACATATTACGTGTACAGATATATATATATATATTGAAAGAATTTTTTTACCAAAATAAATGAAGGTGCAGAACGTGAGAACAATTCTACAGATTAACTCACCACTTTCATCTATTTTGGAAAACAAGTGCTTTGCAAATCATGTTGCATTACATTAATATGTACCAAGATTAAGGCAAGGGTTTCTCAGATTTGGTAGTGCAACAAACAAAACACCTTGCAGTATTTAGTTACAATTTCTTACAATCTGAGTCCAAATTCAAACTGTGAACATTTTGCTTTCATCCATATATGTCAGTAAAATGAATTACAAGTTAAGTACCGAAGTTGATTTAAACGACTATCCTCTCCCACAAAATTGATGACTGTGTGCCAATATTGGAAACTAGTATATATACTGATAAAATGGTAAATATCAACAAACAGAAATTCGCTTAATATTTAATATACAAATGATTTTTTTCTTATGCAATTGTTTAGATGAATAAAAGATTTCATACCTAAGTACATACATACATACATGCATGCGTGTGCGTGTGTGTGTGTGTGGACTTGGTAATAACACCGAACAGAACATCGGAATCTACAAGGCTCAGAGTATATCATATACTACTTTCGCCACTTTCAATGTAATATGATGTGAAAGCCAATATGTAAAATCTTTTCATATGCTGTCCAGTGAAAAATAACGTTATGTGTCTGGCAGCAATTTCCCTTCTAGGCAATTAGAATTAAATAACTTGGTCACTGGCCAGAAAGTAAGGTACACAGCAAGATATATATCAATTACTCTTGGATGAAGAGGTTTCATTCGTAATATATAGATTGGTTTTCTGTATTTCAATTAGCATATATTATCGATTTTATTTTACAAATCTAGTAGCAGAGGAGTATAGTCAAGTGAAGTTCAATGTATTACTAGTAGTTCTGTTATTAACCGCAAAATATTGAACAACAATATCAGATCTAGAAAGATTTGAACTTAGAATCTAGAGGTATGAAACTAAATATCATAAAGCTTTATAAAGCTTTATAATTCCTGAAAAGTTGAAATCTGCATGTCATTTGTATTAGTAATTTTTACATTGACACTAACATAATAGTAATTTTTAGATACATTAAAATATCACAATGATAGATTATGGATTAAGATTTCGGAGGAAACTTGAATGAATTCCAACCTACTAATTTGTGTCAAAATTCCTTCAAACAAGCTGGGAAATAGTCTACTTAGAGTATTTGATATGCTAAATGGCATTTGAGATCATAGACAACATGACAAGCATATGCTGTCAAATATCATTGAAATACTCCGAAGCTACTTGTGCATAGTTCTGTTGGTTGTGTCTCGAAGTCCTATTACATCGGTGAAAAG
>NC_043000.1:135948281-135953281 GCF_006345805.1 Octopus sinensis
AATTAACCACAACATAAACTATTTCTAATACAATACTCACTGAAAAAATAGAGAAGCTTTCTTTAAAAACCGTCTTGCATGAGGTTTTTAATTAGTGTACCTCAAATCTGATCTAGCAAATATATCATACGTAGATATTAATTGGTTAAATACTAAAATGCATTCCACAGATGCAATAATTCGGATAGATCATGATAATGTTTCGTGGAGGACTATATTGTTTACTCCAGTATGCACTGGTTTATTACAAAGGATGCTGTATACTACAAAGTATGCACTGGTTTATTACAAAGGATGTGTATGTTTGTATGTGTGTGCTTATCTTTTCCTGGAGTTTAACAGCGAGGATTGTAGATATCCGCAAGAAAACTGAGCCAAGTCTCTCATTATTTTTGTCCAGTATTAAATTAAAGTCAATACATTGTCCTTGTCACTTTAGCTGTTAGAAATACATATGAAAAGGACCAACGATTCATCCTTTGCAATCCTACAACCAATGACACTATTGTTTATCATTTGCAAAATGGAAATCTAACATTAATATTTGAATCCCTCCCTCTATTCAAATAACTGAGTTACTAGCTTTCTCAAACAGTCATGATCTTAAATAACAACTGTGTCAAAACTCTAAATAAATTTGATAGGTTTCGGCCAGTATAGGCCCAGGCGGTGTCTAACTCAATAGCACCACCTAGTGAAGTCTTTTAGTCATATATGGGGCACCATATGCACTGGTTTATTACAAACGATGCTGTCTTTCCATACTGAGATTTTACACTGGTGTTGAATGCCATGCAGTTGCTGATATGGTTATGTTGTATATTGTCTAAGTTCTACGAGTTTGTGCTTATGCATTTGGGCGTTTGTATTGAAGTACTGTGCCTGAGAAAGATAGGAGTTTTGATATTGTTGCTAGTTTTATAACATCTTTGCTTTTTACATTGAGTCAGAGGGTAAGATTAATAATTTTAAGATAATGCTATTGAATACAATTGCAGCGTGGAAGGTGTTTGTAAGCCATTTAAGAAACACACAAAAGCCCTTCGATTCATTTCAACATTTAAGTTTAATTTGTCAAAATATTTTCGTCGCTTTAAAACCGCGACCTGTTCACTGACAAAAATCCGTGCTGACTATTGAATAGTATCTGAGTAAATGTAGATATCCCAAGACAATTGGTCTTCTGGTAGAAGAGATTGGGAAGGTGGAAATTCCTTGTGCTGTTTTGTCCTATTTCCCAAGTGGCTGCTGAGTGTTTTGCTCATAAGTGAAGAAGTAACAGTTGAATGCTGTTGATTGCAATTAGACAGTGTAATTTAAGTTTTCTTGCTATTTTTTTCAGAATTGAAAGTAATGAAGTGGTTGAATTTTTGGTCTTTGATTTTATGTTACCTACTTACAGAACATATTGAATAATGTAATTCTGGATATAATATAATAGCAAAAAGTAATAGACACAATCAAAATGCTAATCAAGCAATGAAAAGTAGATTTTCCTGCTGTAACAGGATCTGAAATTTTAGAAATCAATTTTTATTAACTTTGTTGTTTTCTAGAAGAGGTACTTGACAACATTTACTAACTCATTTTGAAATATAATTAGTTTCCGTGATTTCTGATTACAATATCACCATTTTAAAGTCCATTAATATAAATTACATGAACTGCATCTAAATCAGTATTATAACAATGGCTTTGATATTAACGTCGACGTGAGGCAGAGTTATATCTTGTCTTCATTGTTATTCTCAATTAACTTGAATGGTAGAATGATGGATCTTTTCGCTTTGTGAAGGTCAGCCTATACACACGTTTCAGAAATTTTAATTTTATAGATGAAAATTTATAGATGCTCTGATAGCAACTGAAGAAAAGAAACAGACAATGATTGACAGTCTAGTGAATGATGGCCTCCAACTTTCAGTAAAATCTATATACGTCTGTAGGGTCTCAAGTATATGCTACTGTCAAAACATACAAGGGACAGCGGATAAGGAATATTTCTGCAGGAGAACAATTATTTGACGAAATATAGATATTCGCTTTAGCAACTATTTTTTCTAGGAGTTTGAAATAATCAAGATTGATACATAAGACTATTACTAATACAAATCATATTCTACAATGGTGCAGCCTAAATATATTTGTAAAAGTTTCATGTTGTCAATAATAGAAATATTAAAATTACTAAGTCTCTCTAGAGGAGATTACGGCAGCGTTACTGGATATTAATAGTTATCGCCATACTAATATGGCAGTCTATAAATATAAGACTAAAGTTTTAGTCTTATATTTATAGACTGCCATATTAGTATGGCGATAACTATTAATTTCATGTTGTCATTTAAGCAAAATTCATCCCTAATTAGGTAAACCTATAGCGCAGAGTTGAAATGTGATGGAAAAATAATTACGAATAAATGGTTGCATTTTCTGGATATATATTCTTCAGTTATAGACAGATAATTTAACCATTTATGTTAAGTGTAAGATAAAAGAAAGAAATAATATGAGCGAGGGACTGAGTGGGAAAGTATGAGAGAGCCCACACTTTATTGTACGCCACCTTTAGGCGAGAGCTAATTGATGTCAGATTCTGAGAACTTTCCGGTCTATAGATGCCTACACCATCATTCTTCTCTACTCTACTTTTGCCCGACCCCATCTTGAGTACTGTTGCCCACTGAGGTCATCACATACGAAGCAACTCATTATGAAAGTAGAAGCACTCCAGAAGTCCATAACAAGAAAGATAGACGGTATAAGAGGCATTGATTACTGGGGTCGACTAAAAAAACTCAATTTCTACTCTCTCCAACATCACCGGGAGCGCTACATCATTTGTGTTATCTAGAAAATATTCCATTAATATTGCACAACTGATGTTAGCATCAATTTTAAAATCCACCCAAGACTTGGCCCACTACAAAAATCGAACTCCGTACACATAACAACATTACGTCACAATTACTTTACCTCAACCGGTCCAGCTCTCTTAAATACCATACCAAAATACGTCAAAACGGAAACGGATCCCATGAAATTCGAATGTTTACTGGACAAATTTCTTCAAAAAATCCCGGACCAACCTCTTACAACCGGATATGTCTCCAACAATAATAACTCTTTGCAAGAGTGGGCTATGGTGCCCCATATATGACTAAAAGACTTCACCAGGTGGTGCTATTCAGTTAGACATGGCCTGGGCCTATACTGAACGAAACCTATCAAATTTATTTAGAGTTTTGACACAGTTGTTATTTAAGATCATGACTGTTTGAGAAAGCTAGTCACTCAGTTATTTGAATAGAGAGAGTGATTCAAATATTAATGTTAGATTTCCATTTTGCAAAGGATGAACAATAGAGTCATTGGTTGTAGGATTGCAAAGGATCAATCATTGGTCCTCTTCATATGCATTTCTAACAGCTAAAGTGACAAGGACAATGTATTGACTTTAATTTAATACTGGACAAAAATAATGAGAGACTCGGTTCAGTTTTCTTGCGGATATCTACAATCTTCGCTGTTAAACGCCAGGAAAAGATACGCACACACATACAAACACAAACACGCAAAACCACACACATATACCGATAAATGTAAAACAAAAGGCCACTGAACGCATATCATAGAAATTAAATATTAGTATTAGCAGTTTATGACCTGCATTAATTAAAATTTCAGTCCGATCAATCAAATGCTGTAGTGCAAAGCTGTAGTGCAGCCACGAGTATCAAATGAGGTTGACCTTTAGATGATGCGTTCATTCCTGTTAGTCAGTTCAAGCTAAGTAGCAGGGTCGGTAGCTGATTAAATGCTAGTTGTTGTCGTGGTTCAATCATATGACCCAAACTAAGATTATTAATTTTAATTAATAAGCAAAAGTCTCCTTTAGAACACGTGGTTACCTCACTACTTAGCTCTTCAGCATCCAAATGATCAGATGTACATATCTGGAATCCTTTGAGCAATGTTCATCTATGTCACAAAGTGTTTTTATATATATCAACACTGGGTTTCGGTACATTTCCCATTTACCAGATTCCACTCATAAAATATTGATCAATCCATAGGAGAAGATACCTGCTCACTGCGCTGAGTTGTAGGATCAAACTTGAAAAACTATTATGAAAAAAAGAACTTTTTAAACGCACGACCAAGTAATATCTTTATATATAAAAGTCAAGTTGTGTGTCTGTCTCCTACGATTTAGATTCCTAACTACTCCCACATTTTGCAGTGCAGTTTAACCAAAACCGGGTATCTTATAGTAGTGATTCATATCGAGCCCTTCTGGGTATTAGCGCGCGTCTACGATGAGTCTACGATTTAAAAAAAAATTACCATCATGTTTTTCCATTTTAATGCATTGTTTCGCTATTATATAAGGGAAGTAACTCTCTAAAAATATCTACGATGAGTCAACGATTAAAATAAAAATTACCATCATTTTTTTTTCCATTTTTAAAGCATTTTTTTGCTATTTTTTGGCTATAACTCTCTAAAAATGTTTATATAGTTATTTCTCTTACAAACCCGAGCAACGCCGGGCGATACTGCTAGTTATTTATAAAACATTAATTTCAAATTCTGTATTTTCTCTTTGTAAAAGATTATTTTGTAAATTGAAACAAAATTTAATATCAGTAATCTAGTGGTGTAATTTGAACGAGAAAATCAGAAAGGTCTTCGAGGAATTTGAACCCAGAAAAGTATCAGTCTTTGTTACTTTTCTATCATTTTTGTCAATTAGGGAAGCACTCCGTCGGTTACGACCACGAGGGTTCCGGTTGATCCGATCAACGGAACAGCCTGCTCGTGAAATTAACGTGTAAGTGGCTGAGCACTCTACAGACACGTGTACCCTTACCGTAGTTCTCGGGGATATTCAGCGTGACACAGAGAGTGACAAGGCCGGCCCTTTGAAATACAGGTACAACAGAAACAGGAAGTAAGAGTGAGAGAAAGTTGTGGTGAAAGAGTACAGCAGGGATCAC
>NC_043000.1:135958281-135983281 GCF_006345805.1 Octopus sinensis
CTTATTCTTTGTAAGCCATGTACTTATTCTATCGGTTGTCAAGCGATGTTGGGGGGACAAACACAGACACACAAACACACACACATATATATCTACATATACATATATACGACGAGCTTCTTTCAGTTTCCGTTTGTCCAGATTTACATTATTAGTGCCACACACACACACAGCGAATAACTTCCTAAATTCTTAGCCAAGATTCTATACGCAATTCAGATTTTACTACGAGTTCATTTCTATTGTTCTTGGCACTTCCACTACAAGTTTTATGAGGGTCTACTATCAGACATAATAAGTTCTATTGTTTAAGTGAACATTCCTCGGTTAAATATAGTTCAGGAAAGAAAAACCCAATACTTTCCACATGTATAGTACCCAAATTCAGTTCTATTTCTTTCATCTCTATCGCCTTTTTCGCTTGGCCGCTAGCAGAAAGGAGCACTTCACGTATGGTTTGTCACGGTTGGACTACACAACTTTCACTTCTCTACTTGCCAAATCGGAGAAACAAATTCTCATCCTTCCACCTGTTCTCCTATTAGTTAGTAAAAGATAAACTTAACTACCTTCAAAATGGGTAACAGAACTGCAAATAATCTTTATACAACAAAAACTCGAATTTATATCTCTTGATACGAAAACAGTTTTAATAAACCAAGAATTTATGTCTTATGATATTTGGTATATCTTTATTTCTCTTCGTTCATCATGTATATGCCACTGGCCATTCTGAGTTATTTCTCTTATATCAACCAATAATTGTCTCTCTGTCATTTGTTTGCTACATATAATCATTACACATACATTACACGTGTTCTTAAATGAATTTTGTATTAATACTAGCAAAGAAACCCGGCGTTGCTCGGCATTAAAATGGCATAGATGTTTTTTATTGTTTTAGTTATTTCGGTCATGTGACTGCGACCATGGTGGATCACACCCTTTAGTCGAAGAAATCGACTCCAGGATTTATTCTTTGTAAGCCTAGTCCATATTCCGTCGGTGTGCATTGTCAAACGGCTAAGTTACGGGGACGTAAACACAGCAACATCGGTAGTCAAGCGATCTTGGTGGTACAAACATACACACACAAACAAATATGCACATATATACGACAGTTTTCTTTCAGTTTCCATGTACGAGATCCACTCACAAGGCTTTGGTGGATCTGAGGCTACAGAATATATATATATATGTGTGTGTGTGTGTGTATTATACAGGAGTAAGCATATAAATGTGAAACAAGGTGGACAAAAAGAGTACTCAAATACCAGAGTTAGAGTAATATACTTTATTAAAAGCAGCAGAAATATCACAAAAACTGTTACTCGAGGTTACACGTTCCCAATTTCAGTCTGGTCAGATTAAGAACATGAATAGAAGCGATGTCAGTCAGAAGCAAACGTCCATTTGCTGTTCTCACTGGAGCTACTGAAGAAGATTTTGGGCGATATACCTCCTTAACATAAGAGTACAAACCTTTGGCATCATTTCTATCAGCTGCGTCTTGTGCCCTTTTTGCTCTATCATTCCACCATTCGTGTTTAATTTTCCTTAGAGCAGTTTGCACTTCCTTTTCAGCTTTCTGTAAGCTTCGTTTGAGTTGCGGTTAAAGAACTGAGAAAGGAGTGTGTTGCCTAAGTTTTGTTTTTTCTAAAAGTAGATCATGAATTTCTGCTGATCTATCTGAGAACCAGTCATTGGACTTATGTGATTTAAATCCCACTGACGAACTTGCAGCCTGAAATACTTTTGTTTTGAAATCTTCTCATAGATTGTTTGGGTCAAGATTGATACTTCCTATAGCTTCGCGGAATATTGCAAGTTGCTTGATAATTTAAAGTTTGCAACATTTAACTTTTTGAGTACTTTAGGGACAGACTGTCCATTTTTAGGCATTATCGAAAAGTACGATAAGGGATTTACAAATGCAAATAAAAACTATATATAAATATAAAAAAAGTAAAAGATATGCAATAAATATAAATATGTTTATAAAAGTAAAAGTATACATATATAAACATATAAAAAATATATAAAAAGGGTACGATGTGTGAATAAGAATTTAATAAGAATTAAATATAAATAATGTATATAAATATAAAGAAAAGTAAAGGATATGCAATTGAAGGATATAAAATAATATATATGTAAATGTAAAAATATACATATATATATATATATATATATATATATATATATACATATAATATATATATATAATATATATATATACATATTTACAGATATTTTGTTGGATGGCCGTTGACTGTTCAGGAGTTCCCCCGTCCTTTGACAGGTCTTATTTTTCATCCCGCAGGGTGTCCAACAACACTCTCCTCACCAAGCAAGCCTGGTGTGGTTACTAGTTTAGTCGCCGCCGACCTGACCATGCGACACGTTGCACTGGATTACATGTTACCAGTAGCACCACTCAGGAGTAACCTCACACACACACACATACATATATATCATGTATGTGTATATATATATATATATATATATATATATATATATATATATATATATATATATATATATATATACGTTTAAATATTTGTTGTGCAAGATTTTTTGTGTGAAGTCGTGTGTTGAAACAGATATTGTTATATTTCGGAATGGTCATTTTGCCAGTTTAGCCAATAAAAACACACGCACTATATATTTGGTGTTATTTATTTTTTACATTAATCTTAATCTTATTTCGGCCAGAGTTCTTTCGTCACACTCCTGTGACCGCATCAGTGGTCCTTTGTTTTCTTCTTTCTTATTTGTGTCTCTCCTTACTAACCGTCAACCATTTTGTATTTCTATTGTATGTCTTCATTTGCGCATGCTTATATCTCTATGTGCGTTTATATTTATTTAGTGTGTGTATGTGGGGGGATGCCTGTAATATTTGTATCTTCTGTTTATATATGTTCATGTAATTTGTAATTTTATATGTTCATGTAATTTGTATTTTTTTGTTTTTGTTTTTGTTGTTTTTGTTTTTGTTTATTCTTATTTTGTTCACTAATAGGTATTTCCTCTGTCTTTACTTTCTGAGCTCAAATTCTTCCGAGGTCGACTTTGCCTTTTATCCTTTCGGAGTCGATAAATTAAAAGTACCAGTTTCATACTGGGGTCGATCTAATCGACTGAACTCCTTCCCCAAAATTTCGGGCCTTTTGCCAAGAGGAGAAAAGAATATTACGTTCTGCTTTCACCTGACGCCTTACTCTAAAGCACACGTACATGCTCTAACAAGTGGTTATTAGTATCGCTAAGCCAAAGCAAAATCATAACATATGTTTGTACGTGTTTGTATGCGCATTTCATTTAATATATTTTATCCAGGTACCATGGCTAAATCATCAGGAGTGATGATAGCTAATGGAACTTAAAATATTCTATATCTGTTCCTTTAAAATGTATGAATGTTTCTTATTATTCAAACTGTTGCTCTCGGAATATTTTGAATGCAATGTATATATTTGAAAGGACACAAGCGTCTCTCAGTGATAACTTTATATCATTCATGCTCTTCATCTGTGCAAATGATTATGTACAATGATTTATACGCAGTAGTTTATTTAGTTCAATAATCAGAAATTTATGTACTCTATACATTTTGAGTATTTTCTCCATAAATGTTTCTGTTGTTACGGATTATCTATGCAAAATTTGAATGTGGGACGATATGCGTCAGTCAACTAACATAAAAATAAATATAGCAAAATTCTTAAGCAGAACTTTGCAATAGGAAACAAGAATTATGCACCATATGGGAATTAACTTTGTGCAATATATAGGGAGGAGGTAGATATTATTCAGTAAAAACCAATAAACACATGAGGATGCTGTGGGATATCAAGGAGATTAACAAGGAACAGCATATTTAGATCCTCAAGAACATTTAAGAAACCACAGAGATTAGATGACAGAGATAGTTCACTGACAGTTGTAGATAATTTCTGCTGTTTAAGACTTTGTTTAGTGCTGAAAGTCGTAGTATTGTATAAGAACGATGTTGAAGCAATCCAGAAAGCTATTATCCTATTGATGACAGAGTATCTCTCTCTCTCTCACCCTCTCCCTCTTTCTTTGTCTCTTTCACTGTCTCTCTCTCCCTAAACGAAAGTGCGACACTTCAGTATGTATAAGGAATACAAAACCGTATGATATTGAAATATGGGGGAATGGAGAAAGCAGATGACCAAGCTATCCAATTATGTGCGATGGCAATTTACTAGGAAGAGTTCTTCACCTGCTGACATTGCCATTAAATTTTATGTTCTGCCATTTTCGTATTTGAAGTTGAATTAAGGAACTGCTTTTGCTTCAAAGGCTGTTGTGATCTGTGTTGGAGTGACAACTATGCTGGTATGGAAAAGTGAGGTGATTATAATGTATATACACTCCTTGCCATATTGCTGCCCTGCTTAAACGTTCTGTAAAATTTAAAGAAATAACGTTCGCATCATATTTCTTTTTATAAGAAAAGAGCAGAAAGCTTGAGTGGTTTTAATAATTAGTTAATGATTATTTAGTCCACGTTTATTTTCTAAGAATTCTCGCAAACAATGGAAATTGATTAAAACCTGAAAGACGTTTTCAGGAATTAATCATCAAACCTGCTAAATGACCATATGACCACATGCATCACCTCTTTTGATTCATTTGCTTCTCATCAAATTGTCTTTGTTAATGCGCCATGGCATTTTTAATTGGATCGCGTTCTGTTGGTTGGGGGTGATCAGTCCAGATCTTCAAACTATTTCACATAAAAGTGGTTTTTTTTAACATTTGTGATTTGTAAATTGGGGATTGTATTGCTAAAAATCCAATCATTTGCACAACTCAGACCCTTATCCGAAGATAATTTATAATTTATTTTTGTTATCAAAATAACCTTTAATTTACATTAATTTATCAATGTTCACAATGCGATCTGATACCCACCAAAATATTTTGCCTTCTTGTCAATTTGTTCTTCACTGTGACAATCCACGATTATTTTACAAATTTTTAGCCAAATCTTAATAATTTGCTTAGAAGTATCACGATTGAAAACCTTCGGCAGATTTCTCTTGTATCACTCTCATTGCGTGCCGTGTCTGATCCATATTTTATCTTTTACTTGTTTCAGTCTTTTGCCTGCTGTCATGCTGGTGCTTCTCCGTGAATAGTTTAGTTGAACAAATTAACCTCAGAACTTATTTTTTAAAGCCCATTACTTATTTTATCAGCAATTTTTGCTGAGACTCTAATTTACAGAGACACAAACAAACCAGCGCCGCTTGTCAAACGGTTGTTGGGTAATATACACACATACATAGATATATACATATATGTATATTGTAAAATGCTCAGAAATTTTATGTAGGGAAAAATATATTTTAATGAAATAAGATATTTACAAAGTCGACCGGTTTCGCTTATGTTAATCATGTCTAAAGAGTTAGTGATAATGTTATAATTCCATGCTGTCATAAAAATTTAGTGGGAGGAAGGATAATTTGTAAATCAATCGGGAAATATATAAATTTTGGAGTAGGTAACCTGCGATTATTATTATTTGAAGCAGGGGATGTAATTATCCATTTTATTTTGGGAAAGCGATGTACTCTTTTACTTGTTTCAGTCATTTGACTGCGGCCATGCTAGAGCACCGCCTTTAGTCGAACAAATCGACCCCATGACTTATTCTTTGTAAGCCAAGTGCTTATTCTATTGGATTCTTTTGCCGAACCGCAAAGTTACGGGGACGTAAACACACCAGGTTGTCAAGCGATGTTGGGGAGACAAACACAGACACACAAACATATACACGCGCATATATATATATATATGTATATGTATATATATATATATATGTATATGTATATATATATATATATATATATATATTATATATATATATATATATCGGTGCCCCAGCATGGCCACAGCTCATAAGCTGAAACTGGAAAAAATCAAAAATCAATCATATACATATATACGACAGGCTTCTTTCAGTTTCCGTCTACCAAATCCACTCACAAGACTTTGGTCGGCCCGAGGCTATAGTAGAAGATACTTACACAAGGTGCAACGCAGTGGGAATGAACCCGGAACCATGTGGCTGGTAAGCAAACTACTTACCACACAGCCACTTCTTCATTATTTGTAGATTGAAAAAATATGTTTTATGAACTAAATTATATATTAATGTCCACTATTGGTTATATGCTCATATTCAGGCGCGGTTGATATTTTTTCGATAAATGCAGTCTCTTTATTTTATTGTTGTTGTACAGAAGTTGTTCCATTGCATTGGTATGTAGGAAAATGTTGGTTTCGGTTGGAAATTCCACGCACATCTCTATGTGTTCGCTTATTGGTACTTGTCTATATCATTGGAAACTGAGTTGTTTCCTATACAGTGACATTTTTGTTTGTCCTATATAGTTGTGTCCACATCTTGATCAAGTTATGATGTAGATTAAAGATGCAGAGGTAAATTCACTGATAATTTTGAATCTTTGTCCTTGTTTAAAATGGAATTCTGAACTTGTCAGTTGGTTGAGACATGTTCTATAGTTAGGTCACTCACATCCTTTAACTCTAGGTTCCGTTGTTGGTGGATATGATTTCGCACCTGAAAGTATTCTCTTCAGTTTTTTTTTTTTATACTTTTGACGAATTTGTGTGCGCGGAGGATTTGGTTCATCTTATGGTCCCCTGTGAGCATAGGTAAATTTTGCATAATAGCATTGTATGCCTCATTGTTTCTAGGCTTTATTTTCATACAAGACCAGTTAAAATAATTTACGATAATTTTTAAAAATATTTCGATATACAATTGTTTTTATGACAGACGCATTAATTATAGGTAGGGATTTGTTTCAGAACATATAGGGATTAGTGTAGAAGTAGGTGAGGAAAGATCAGCTTTTAAGGAATAAATGTTACTATCAAGTTTTAGAATACTAGGACTCTCATCAAAATTATCTCTATGTTCATTATTTGTATTGCTATTGTTACTGTCACTGTTGTTCAATGCTGTCCCCATTTCACAGTTTTTACTTCGTTATATACCTTAAAAGTGCAATCTTCACTAATGTTAGGTCGATAATTTGCATCAAAATTGCCTTTCAGTTTTGAGGTTGCCATGTTGTCCAGTAATAAGCAAATGCTTGCCATGTTACCATGTTAATATTTTCCAATTTTCTTAATCTCATTTATTAGAAGACCATCATTATCTAGCACAGACATCAAGATAGCAGTGAAAAGGCAGATACTCATCTTCTTCCGGAGAACCATTAACGTCATTTTCTTCGTAAAACTTCATAAATCTTGTTTGCGATACGCTTCTTTCTCCAAATTCAGAAAGTTGATAATTGTTTCTTGAACTATTTTACTTAGCTGTCTAGTCTTCTTTTCCCCGAGGCCCTATCCTCTTTGGTTTTGTTTTATGCTCAAACGCTAGCAGTTGTGTGAAAAGGAAAGTCCATGATCGAACAAGACATCAATACCATTGGTGCCATTTACATATTTTTTTAGGATATCATTCTAGTTTATTATTTACTTATTTCGGATTTTGTTTACTTGGTAATTGTTCATACTTTCAGGTTTCCAGAACCAATTACATTATTCTTCCAGTCTAAACCTTGTAATGCATATTCAGTACATATTTCTTCTTTTTTACCTCATTTTACGTTATTGCCTTGTTGCAGTAGATTCCTTTTCAAGTAGACTTTTTAAAAACTTTGTTTCTTATTTTATTATCTTTGAGGAAGGAAGATTGGTAGAATCGTTAGATTACAGAGTCCATGAATGAGGAACACTGCCAAATGTTTATTTGTTAATCAGAACATGTTATACTCCATTGCCTGCAGTTTTCGGTTATAATTTGTTCATCAGTAATTAATCTTTACAACCATATGAAATTTTGTAGCAGTACATGTATTCTTTGGAAAGATTATTTTTTCTGATAATTATTTATTGTTTTCGATATTGTAGCATTCAAAGCCTTATACATTTATAAGTTTGTAGATTTGAAATCAGCTGTTTCATTAGTATTGGAGAATATGATGGTTTTCCCAGATGATGTGATTTTTCCCACTTGAAAAGGTTAACTAATTGTTACCGCATTTCATATGTTAATCAGAAGTTTAGAACGTCCACTTTTACCGTTCTGGTGTTGTTATTGCTTCTTGCAATTAATGAGATGGTGCTGTACTTATTTTCAAGAGACACGGTGCTTGGAGATTCATTTGCTATCGATATTCCTCTCCCGAATTCTTTTCCAGCTGTTGGCATTGAATTGATTTTTGATTTTGTTTTTACGTAATTCTTGGAAAAAATGTTTTTCATTGAACTTAAATTGTTTGTTCTCTTCAAAGAATCGCCGCCGTTTATCATAACGACGGACTGTTTGAAGTTAAGCACACATGACTTGTTTTAATTCTTTGATTTCAGGTAGTTTCTGTTTGTTTATTTATTATTTTTGTACAATTTGTATCTTCCTTAGTCTCCAGTTATTGATATCATTAAAGATTCAGTGAGAATATATTTTGATTTCTGTCCGTCACTGCATGCTTGTTTTCTACGTCATCTGAGGGAGTTTAGACGTTCCAATATGGGTCATTTTGCTGAAATACAAACTTTCATTATTTCGCTGCTGGTGCATATATTGTTTCATTTATAGTTGTGATATGGATGTTGACATCTATTTCCAGTAAGTATAAATGGTTATGTACGTGTTTTTATTGGGGCTACTATTTTAACGGTAAAGATTTACTTGGGAGAGTGCTTTGCATCGCTCCATTTGCATCGCTACAATTGGTAACAATAGCATTGAGAGCATTTGCAACGCAAGTCTGTACCGGATATAAAGTAAAAAGTATTGAACTTACACATATATAGGCGCAGGAGTGGCTGTGTGGTAAGTAGCTTGTTTACCAACCACATGGTTCCGGGTTCAGTCCTACTGCGTGGCACCTTGGGCAAGTGTCTTCTACTATAGCCTCGGGCCGACCAAAGCCTTGTGATTGGATTTGGTAGACGGAAACTGAAAGAAGCCCGTCGTATATATGTATATATATATGTATGTGTGCTGTATGTTTGTGTGTCTGTGCTTTTCCCCCTAGCATTGCTTGACAACTGATGCTGGTGTGTTTATGACCCCGTAACTTAGCGGTTCGGTAAAAGAGACCGATAGAATAAGTACTGGGCTTACAAAGAATAAGTCTCGGGGTCGAGTTGCTCGATTAAAGGCGGTGCTCCAGCATGGTTGCAGTCAAATGACTGAAACAAGTAAAAGAGTAAAAGAGTATATAGATTTCAACATTTTCCTTGCTTGTTTTGAAAATATTCTTCGACATTATTTTTTTCTTCGAGGGGTTTTTGTCTAGTGAAATAACAATACTTCTCAGTGAGAAAGCAATATATTTCTTTATGTATTGCATGTATTGCACAGAAGGGTGTTGCTATAACAACCAGCTAGCTTCCTGTAGCTCCTTTCTATTGTTGATCTTGGGTTTCTTTTCATGTATGAGGATAGCCTCAAAGATTCTAAGGTTGCCCCTGTTCCGCTGTGTTGCCTTGATGTGCACTGGGAATTCCCGAGTCTGGCATTTCCGTAGATGTTTCTTTACGGAAGTATCTGCCTGCATGTGTTCCTTTAATGCAAAATTCAGGGTCATAGATGGGGCATTTCCACAATGTGCACTCCTCAGAATAGTGAGGTGTGTTGATCTTGGACAGAGCTTTTCTCAGAGAAGGGCCGGCGTGTTGTATCGCTGCAGTTGTTCTGTCGTCAAGAGTGATAGATTTAAGAAGCACTTACCAGACTTGGGAGTATGTTGGTTCTTCCGGTGTGTATTGATCTTGAGGTTCTTCAGGCACTTGCCCAAGGTGCCACGCAGTGGGACTGAACCAGGAACCATGTGGTTGGTAAGCAAGCTACCTACCACACAGCCACTCGCTATTTTCCAACAAGCTAAATCAACGATACAACTGCACATTTTTATTTCAATAAAACCCTTTTCTGCAACATTTTTGTAAAGCTTCTCTTTAAAACTACAAGTTTTCAATTAATTTATCTAAACGGAAATTTCCGCAACATCAGCCTAAATTCGGAATATCCTTCTAAAGCTCGGTGTTTATATTTTTAGATCTTTAATTAATCGCTATCCTTCAATTGCTAAATCGTTGTAAAATATTTTCAGTGAATCCTTGTATTAATCAAGACTGAGATGGCATTTGTGTCACAAATTCTAAAGGATTCTGTATTGAAATCTCTTTGAAGATTAAATAGGAAAAGAATAACAAAGAAAAATTCATAAACATAACATAGAAATCTGAGTAGGTGTTCAAGATAATTTTAAAAACATAGCTCGTTTTGAGAAAGACTATCCCCTCTATATGTATGTATGTATGTATGTATGTATGTATGTATGTATGTATGTATATCTAAACATGTACACACACACACACACATATATATATATATATGGTGCTCTAGCATGGCTGCAGTCAAATGACTGAAACAAATAAAAGAATATATATGCGTATGCGTGCTTGTGTATGTGTATTTATACATACAGCAATATGTTATATCTATCTATCTATCTATCTATCTATCTATCTATCTATCTATCTATCTATCTATCTATCTATCTATCTATCTATCTATCTATATTTATATATATATATAAATATATATATATATATACACCCATACATAAATAATTAAATGAGGTAGCTAGTTAGCAGAGTTTCGCCAAAAATGAAAACAGTAAATGTCATTAAATATGATTTAGGGTGTTACAACACCTGCACTGCTAGAAAGAAGAGCTCTTATTTCTGGCAGTGTAGATCTTCTCACACCCGCAGCTATATATATATATATGTGTGTGTGTGTGTGTATGTATATATATAGTTAATCCAAACATGAAAACACAAAGAGAAAAGACAACAATGCGAGGACGTGGAACAAGTATAGTGTTATTGGACGCTCAGGAAAGGAAAGAAAGAAGGATGATTTAACGTTTCGAGCGGAGCACTTCGTCAGAAACATTGGAAAAGGAAAGATCTAAGAAAGGGAAGACGGAGGAAAAGAAAAATCGCCAACGATATACATGCGGTCACATTTTGAATGGACCGCGTGTGTATATATATATATATGTGTGTGTGTGTGTGTGTGCAGATGTATATCTATATGTATGTGTGTATAGGCATATGCACACACATATATGCTTTTCCGTTGAGGTCTCGTCGATAAGCCACTGGCTTGCGTAATCTTCACTGTATGGTCTTAAGTTGGATGATTATAAATGTAAAGTGCCTTTGGTGTAACGGTTAGTACAGATATACATCACATACCTATTTCATTACTACCCACAAGGGGCTAAACGCAGAGGGGACAAACAAGGACAGACAAACAGATTAAGTCGATTATATCGACCCCAGTGCGTCACTGGTACTTATTTAATCGACCCCCGAAAGGATGAAAGGCAAAGTCAACCTCGGCGGAATTTGAACTCAGAACGTAACGGCAGACGAAATACCGCTAAGCATTTCGCCCGGCGTGCTAACGATTCTGCCAGCTCGCCGGATACAATGTTCTAATCTTAAAAGTGATGATATAACTTCACACACACACACACATACACACATTTAGGTCAGTAGTTCATTTATCCGAAAAGTGGCACACTCTAAAACATTAAAGCAATAATATTTAGAATGTTGTTTGTTATGGCCGGTCAGAGAGTGACCATTGGTTTCGGACCTATAAAGCACTTAGCTATATAGGCGACTTGTCTAACACAAATAATATTTGGGCAAAAAGCCGTTGAATTCAGTGGTGTCAGATCTCTTGAAAGGAATGATATGCTCATTAAATATTTCTGTCTAGGTTTTGTGACATGATGCCTTTTCTTTCAAGTGAAATATGGTAGACACATGTAGCCTTCTCCTTCACAAGTTCGATGTAGGTGATAACAGGTTCATGGGATCAACTAATAAATGGGGAAAGCGTAAGGAAGTTTAAAATTCACATTAACACCTGGAACAAGCAAAAAGAGCCGGCAAAAATAATCTATTCAAAGAACAAGTAACCTCATTTAACCCTTTAGTAAACCGGCCATATCCGGCCCAAATATTGAACCTGTTCAAACTGGCCGGATCTGGTTTTGCGCACTTATCCTACAATGCCATTCTAAGAATAAGCAATCACATCCTCAAAATTTCAATGCTACGATGTTTTTGCATGTTTAATTCAGAACAATGTGGATAAATAAGCATTACATTTGACAGAATAATTTGAATACTAAAGGGTTAAGGGAAAAACCAATTACATACCCCATGTTGTTGTGAAGCCACAGTTTAGCCTTGATGAAGCTGTCCTATGGCACACAGGCAGCCTGCCAAATTACGAAGCGTGATTTGCAGTTTCATTTTCCTTATTATGATATATCTCTTACTACATGATGTTTCTCATGCAGTATCATGTGAAGGAAGATCTCTTCTTTGAGCTGTATTGAGTGTAGAATCACAAATTTGTGTCTTTCAGCAACTGCGTGTACAGAAAAAGCTGTTACTGATTAGGTAACCATGTTGATATATAACTCGCTAATCACTGATTGGTTAGGAATTAATTTGATTACTTCATCTATCAAGTAAGTAAATCGCGTGCTTGAGTTTGTGTTGCCAGTAAGATACAGAAAATTAGTTCACACTTTAATAGGAGAGATTCACTGCAAAGCTATCACGACTTCAATAATATAACTGTTCGCGTAGATGAAGTCTGCTGGTGAAATTGTTATACTTAATGCAGTATTCAAACGGTTATTCATTATTTTGCATTTTTGCATTTCAGCAGTATATATAGGGTTAATATATTGCCATATTATTGATATGACAAATAATGTCATAGAATTGATATATTTTTACCACGTTAATAATTGTTAGTAACTCAGGTATGGCTACTACTTATGAGAGGAGTGGAATAGCTAATTACAAGACCCCAGTTCTTGACAAGGACTTTATTTTACTGACACCGAAAGGGTAAAAGTCTAAGTTGTCTCGGACGTGATTTGAACTCAGAAATGTAAAGAACCAGAAGAAATTCTGCAGGTCACTTTATTTCACGCTCTAACGATTCTATCAATCCTCCTCTCTTTGGCATGTCAATAATAGCGCATTGTTTAATTAATAGACAAAATAAACAAGATATCAGTTCAAAGATTTACAAACACAGCTTTAAACTGAGGAGACCACGATTAGATGATTTACCTTTGTTTGTCATGAAATTAGCTCAAAGTAAAATCCTGAAGACCATTAATGCTTAATTTAAAAGAGATAATACATTAAGGAAGCTTTTGATTGCTTTCTACTTGAAAAAATATATAGAAGTAAACAGCAAATAATAGGTTTTGTGTTCCACATATAAGCATTTCATTTACAAAGGAAAAATAAAAAAAAGCAAAAATATAAAGAAAAACTAACTAAACTAACTTCATATTAATTAAATCATATTTCGGTAAGTTTTATGGTATTTATTTACAAAAGTAGAATAAATTCATGTACAGACAGTTCTTTGTTTTGTAAGAACTTGTTCAAATGAATCTGAATGAAAGAAAAATGTTACATGCAACACTAGTCCGATATCTGTCTTGGCAAATTAACTATTACTGATTATAATAGATCAATGAAATAAATACCAGTCATACATATACGCAATCTGAACCGATATAACGTTTCATGCACACTAGATTTTAATCAATTAAATCAAAACTTCAAATTGTGATTTAACGATCTATTTTCTTTTATAATACTGTCAGATCGTGTGGTATTAAATAATTATGTTTTTGACAGTTTATGTGATACATGGTGTATATTAACTGGGAAGTAGTTACTTAGTAAGTAAATAATAACCAACTAAACTGATGACATGATGTTTCTGGCGATTTGTCAACGTCACAAAACAACAACTATTATAATCTATCTTATATTTAGAAATAACAAATAAGTTTTAAAATGAATGACAAAATTATACATTTATATTGATAGTAGTCAATGAGAGTAAATAGTAACTGAGAAGACAAGATAGATATTCAACATTTCACAATGACAACACAAAAACATCAATATTGTACAGCAATTGCCAAGTAGGGAGGTTTAACCTTATGAGAAAAATACTCTTGAGATTTTTCTAGAATTCCCATAACTAAACTTATCCATAGATAATTACTTTCTAATGATGTATGAGTCATATATGGTTCAGAGAATTTTGACACTTCAGTTCTGGTCACATAATCAATTCTTGTCTGACCAAATATATAGCAGTTATTTTTAAATATTTTTTTCTTGCAAATGACTGACTAGTGAGTGTTTTATTTTCTTTCACATACTATTAACTGTAGGTCAAAGTAGCACCAATGCCTGGTTTGCTGTCATAACAACATTTTTAATTTATTCATGCCACACAAAGGCAAAAAGCAATATATTTATATCAAAGTGAAACGAAATTTTGTGACATTAATCCTTTTCCAAGAAATATTTGCAGTGTAAATGTGATCATTGTTATTTGTAAATTTTGCGGTATATTAGTATCAGAACTATATTTTAGTCATTTATTTACATTGAAATGGTAAATATATATTCAACCATAAATATATAGGGAATATCATTAATTTTCACGAATAAATATTTGCTTCTTTTTATTAGACATGCTCAGTAAACCCCACCCTATCAAAAAAAAATAATAATAATAATAATAATATTCGTAGAGTTTCAATGGCTATGTTATTTAGTGACAGGTAACAAAACTAATATTCATGAAATTAAACCTTAATATTAGTCCTTGCAAAGGCGGTGAACAAACAGAATCATTACCGCGCCGGACAAATTACTTTACAGCATTTCTTCTTACTTTACGCTCTGAATTCAAATGCTGCCGGGGGTCATCTTTGCCTGTTTTGTCCTTTCGTGGTCGATGAAATAAGTACCAGTTGAGCACTGGGTTCGATGTAATCGACTTACCCACTACCCCGAAACTGCTGGCCTTATGCCAAAATTTGAAACCAATGTCAGTCATTAAGACGGTGACGCGGATGAATCGTTAGCATGCCCTGAAAAATTCTTAGCGGCATTTTGTCCATCTTTACGTTCTGGGTTCAACTTCGTTAGAGGTCCAATTTTAGTTTTTATCCTTTCATCATTGCATTGGTATTTGTTTCAGCTCCCTTATGTTCTGAGTTCAAATTCTGTGGAGTTCAATTTTGCCTTTTTTCCTTTCAGAATCGATAGAATAAAGTACCAGTCAAGTACTGGGCACTGGGCCTACACAATCGCCTAACTTACCGTTATATAATTTTGACCTTATGCATCAATTAGAAATTATTAAAGATGATGATAAAATGTGTAGCAGCATTTCTTATTTCGTTACTGCCCACAAGGGGCTACACATAGACGGAACAAACAAGGACAGACAAACGGCTTAAGTCAATTATATCGAAAGAAATACTGTGTAGTAGTATTTCTTTCGGATCTTTGTCTTCCGAGTTTGTGTCCTACCGAAGTCTACTTTGGCTTTCGTCCCTCCGGAGTCTATAAAGTAGTGCTAATCATGTAGCGAGCTTGATTTAATCGACTAACATCCTCCAGTCACGTTCTGACCTTGTGCCTAATTTAGGAAAATATTTTGTATTCCTCCAAGGGATTAAATAATTGTCTGTAGGGGATAAAAAAAATAAAGCATCTAAATCTAAGTATACTTGCAAATGTCCACATGGTAGGTCTAATGATACCTTGCAAGTCAAAGCTGAAAAATAGATATGAAAAGTGACGAATACGCGTGATACATCAGTCAGTTTTCGGTGGCAGTGACTCAAGCCTAGACACATCAATTGATGTCGGCTACGAATCATTAATCCGTACTTTGCTATAAAACAACGATATACTAACTTTAGCTGGGTACCCCATTAGTAGTTGTGGGCTTACATGTTCTCACCAGCACTAATCTTCTGCTTTGCCCTTACTCCTTACGTCCTTATCTGAATCACCCTGATTTGTTTCCACCTCTCTCACCTCCTTTTAATAAATTTTCCTAGACTGGATGGAAGCACTCCGTCGGTTACGACGACGAGGGTTCCGGTTGATCTGATCAACAGAACAGCCTGCTCGTGAAATTAACGTGTAAGTGGCTGAGCACTCCACAGACACGTGTACCCTTAACGTAGTTCTCGGGGATATTCAGCGTGACACAGAGAGTGACAAGGCCGGCCCTTTGAAATACAGGTACAACAGAAACAGGAAGAAAGAGTGAGAGAAAGTTGTGGTGAAAGAGTACAGCAGGGATCACCACCATCCCCTGCCGGAGCCTCGTGGAGCTTTTAGGTGTTTTCGCTCAATAAACACTCACAACGCCCGGTCTGGGAATCGAAACCGCGATCCTACGACCGCGAGTCCGCTGCCCTAACCACAGGGCCATTGCGCCCCCACTTTCCTAGAAACTACCGCTTGAATTATTTGATTTTATTATTGAATTTGACACAATCACATCCAAGCTTTCTCTCTCGTTCTTTCTTCCGTATTTTTTTTCTTCATTCATTCCTCCAGCAATCAGTAAAATGTTATACACATTTCATGTTACTGGCTTCCCGCTATAATTTAAAAGATAGGATAGATCATGCACACTCGCACATACATATATACATACATACACATTTGTACACGCTTGCACACACACACGCACGCACACACACAAGCAGTGAAGATTATCTCTAATAGGATGTCCTCCAAGCTAAAACTATTTTATTAATATTATCCTTCGCTGTAAGAAAGATATGATTTTTGATAATATCAGTGTAAGTCTGAAGCATAAAAGCAAAGAGAAAGAAAAGCAAGTGATAGACGGTAACACACAACAAACATGTCCTTACATGATACGAGTATTACTTCTAAAGTGGTGGATATTTATCCTTGGAAACTGGAATATCTACTGAAGAACAATCAGAAAACCTAAGTTCATTGAGACCTTAGAACGAAACTGCTGATCATGTACTATTCCCCAATATATCACACTTCAATATGAATAGAATAACACTACTCAAAAGCAAGCTATGAAAAAGACTCTTTTACTCTTTTACTTGTTTCAGTCATTTTGATTGCGGCCATGCTGGAGCACCGCCTTTAGTCGAGCAAGTCGACCCCAGGACTTATTCCTTGTAAGCCTAGTACTTATTCTGTCGGTCTCTCTTGCCGAACCGCTAAGTTACGGGGACGTAAACACACCAGCATCGGTTGTCAAGCGATGTTGGGGGGACAAACACACACACACACATATATATATATACATATACATATATACGACGGGATTCTTTCAGTTTCTGTCTATCAAATCCACTCACAAGGCTTTGGTGGACCCGAGGTTATAGTAGAAAACACTTTCCCAAGATGCCACGCAGTGGGACTGAACCCGGAACCATGTGGTTGGTAAGCAAGCTACTTACTACACAACCACTGCTGAATAGCAGGGATAGATTTAAGAGAAAGAAATGCAGAAAATAATTTTAAAATATGGAAAAGATATATATACCCTTGCTTGAAACATTTCAAAGCAAGAATGAGTGGCAAACATTTTCGGGTAGCATCTTTAAATACAGAGACTACAAAGGCGAAATGTATGGGTGGGAATGAGTTGTCTGGAACGTCAAAAAAAAGCCAAAGTCATATTTTGTTTAGTATGTCGAATCTTTGGAAAAAGCAGACATAATGAACATAATGATAATTAACAACAAAGAATCTATGGTCTACCTTAGAAAAATGAAGAGAATTATTTAACGAAATTCCGGACCGCGAACGTAGTAACTATCATAAAGTGAATAATACAACATAGTAAGCGCTTTAATAAATATTTCATTCCAGCATTTGTATCGAATATGTTCTGCATGAACAAAGTGTAGCAGAGAAGGATAACTAGAGTAATATTTTACACCGTGTAATTACCGTTACTTTTTTTGTGAAGGTTGAAAGAATATTGACATTCTGTGGTACTTCTCACCTGATTGCAATGTTCAAATTGGTAGCCTTCTTAGGCTTGTTGAGTTTTATCTCAATAGGATACCGTACTAAAAACCCATACCAGGAAATTCAAAGAAAGCCAGAACAAAAGAAAAAAATGTTGCAAGTACATTATTTGTTAGCTGAATCACAAACTGAAATCATTTCTTTTTGCTTCAGTCTTGTTAATCTCTGAAAGATCGAAGGCAAAATATGTTCAATAATAGTTGATGCGACCCCTGATTCCATACATGTCGAACAGACAACATTTATCATGTTACTTTGTGCGTTTACGATTCAAGAGAGATATCTACTTTTCTAGACTTTTGTGAGAAAACAAGTACTGAGATTGGAAACCTGATAAAAGAAACATTGAAAATTTCCTTGGAAGACTTGCAGGGGTCAATAATATGACAATGGTTCCCAAATAGTATCCAAGTACAAGTGAGTACAAAGGATATTTGATTAAAATCATGTCGCTATTTTCTCACCATGTAGATGCTTTATACTGAATTTGTGTGGTACAGATTCAACAGCGTAGTTATCTTAGTCAGAACTATTAAACGTCTCTATAATATATTTACTTATGGTCCAAAAGTTGATAAATCCTGACACTCGCGGGCTTTCAATCACTTCTCGCGTATCAAATACCCTGAGTCTGTGTGAAATCATTTGTATGAAGTCTCAATGGTATTACATTTACCCAATAGTATTTTCTACAACCCGATACGGAATGTCAGACGCGAATTTTCAGGAGCTAATATATAAATGTTCTCGTTGAGATGAATAGCCATGTCACTCATCCGGTTCAACACTATATCTTCCATTAGCACCATTGTATTGCAGACAGGAAGTAGCACTGTTGGTATTGAAAAGCTCATCGAAATCTTGCAGAAACTGCGAGATCAATTTGATATTCTACTTACAACAAATTGAAATGAATCTGCAAATGAATGAAAGAAAGTGAAATTGTCTTTTTTGAGAACTGATCAAATGATAAAACTTGACAATGTGGATCCTGACATACAAAATCATTATTTCGGATAGCATTTTTTCTAATTGTCGATTAAATAATCGTGGGGTCTAACAAAACCATTAGAAGCTACAAACAAGTTTCTGGCATTCTGTCATTTCTCTGACAATATCTGTAAGAAGGATTGAATGGCATTTTCAAAAGTCTACAATGCTGATGGGAATCATAAAAAATTTCAAAGACAGCTAAATTCAGGAACTGCATTCATAAGCCCATGTTTTTCTTCCCCCTCCCCAATAAAATACACAGTTACAGTTGGAAAATATCATTCCAAATTTGGGTTCATAATTCATGCTTTTTGCTATGATGCCTGCAATCGCATCCTCAGTAGAAAAAATTTTTTTTGGTAAGCTTTTAAACTTCATGTTCATTTGTAGCTGACGTTGACGCCCTATTTATTATTAACATTTCATTCTCGATAAACAACTTCTCAGAAGAAACATGTCACCATATCATCTGATAACTTTTGCACGACTCCTGATTTTCATCACTCTGGATTTTTCACATGATGGTTTCAACGGAAGTCGCAACTACCATTAAATAAACATAAACCGATAAAGAAATGTTGCAGAACAAACATGGATTATTTGACGATCTTAACTCGCTTTCACATCAAATCGGAATTTTGTTGAAATATTGATTTCAGATATATCATACAAATCTTTGCACATAAGAAGGTACGCAAAACACTTCCGAAAAAGCGGAAACCTACTTAGTCATTATATGATAGAGATAAATAATTAAAATTACAGTTTTTTTTAAATAAAATTCTTTGCTAATTGCCTTAAATTACACAGAAAATACACAGAAATTACACAGAAAATAATTCTTTTGAAGACCCGGAGAACGGAATATTCTATTTAATTACTTTATTCTTTTACTTGTTTTTGTCATTTGACTGGGGCCATGCTGGAGCACCGTCGTTTTGGTGAAGAAAATGGCACTTTTACAAATAGATTAGAAAATTAAGAAATGTAGGTGAAGAAAAATACAAACATTATATAAACAATTCTAGGTAGAAAACTATAGCCTTAAAATAAGTCAATGTACTATTATGAGCCGCTTTGAGAACTTTCTTTACACCCCCCTAACAATTTCTCAGTAAAGAGCTAAATTAATTTCAGCGAGCCGCGGCATGCTTTGCGATATAAATCTGATATAATAAATATTATTCGATGTCATGGGTTGTTAGCCATCAACTTGGAATCGAATAGCGTCGTACTCGGAGTGCCTCAAGCAACTTCTGAAGAAATTAGCTAAATTTTTAAAAATTGGCAATCGTAACTGTTTGTAGAAAAACTGTTGGACGAAACGAAATTCTGTTAGATGTACAATATTTTTTTTCCTTCTACCAAACTTCATTTATTATTTATGAATCCCTTAGTCATTGGAGATGATCTGCTAAAATAACGGAAAATTTAAAACAATGGCAATTCAAAAGAAAGAAAATAATATTTTGCCACGATATCAAAGTGCACATATACGCACAAGACTTGGAAGAATAATGAAGTAATTAATTCTAAGTATTCATTATGGCTTCACGCAAAATCGGAATGGCGCTAAATAAATATTATTATTACACACATGTGAGTGAGAACACTTTGAGATATTTTTGATATCTAACATATGTCAGATACTGCGAGCGCTGCTTCTGATTGGTCAACCCATGGTGATGACCCGAGGTCACGGTGACAGCGCTGCTTCTGATTGGTCAATATATGGTGATGACCCGAGGTCACGGTGACGGCGCTACTTTTGTCATTCATAAGTTACAACTAAACGTGAAGAATTTAGTTATTGGGTTAATAAAATATGGTCGTTTATTCGTGTGTAATAAATAAAATACCAAACTCATTCCCTATGGATACCGTATTTATTACAACTCGTGGCTTGTAAACGTATCTAACTCGATTTCGCTCGTTAGATACGTTTACAAGCCACTCGTTGTAATAAATACGGTATCCATAGGGAATGAGTTTGGAATTCTCTATTTATTAAACATATGCTTAAGGTGGCGAGCTGGCTGAATCGTTAGCACACCAGGCGAAATGCTTAGCGACATTTCGGCCGTTTTCCGTTCGGAGTTTAAATTCCACCGAGTTCGATTTTGCTTTTCATTCTTTCGGAATCAATAAAATAAGTACCAGTTGAGCACTGAGATCAATGTAATTGATTCAATGCCTCTTACAAAACAGCTGGCTCTGTGCCAAAATTTGAAACCATTATTAAGCATATACACTGATATCTGCCGCTCGAAAAGACGCAATCATGTAACCTTTCCGCAATTTTCTTAGGTTTTTGATTGTTTAAAAATGGCAACAATTCAAGACACCCTAAGCTTTTGTAAAATTCCAGATTCCTTCCTTGATGTTAATATGTCCTTGTACATTGACGTGTGTTCTTATGTTCGCATTGCTTCGGGCAACTATGATGAATTTGTGGCGTCTTCTGGCGTACTGCAAGGAAACACACTTGTACCTTAACATTTATAATTATTAGAGATGCTTAGGTAATATGTAAATATATGCAAAAGACAATGGGAATGCGACTCGGGTAGGGGGTCTCCAGTACATTTACTGCTATAAAACTTGCATATTAACAGACACTAAAATTTTTCACTGGTAATTCTTTTCAAGCCGAAACGTAACAAAAATTTGAAACGATATCACAAAAGTGGGACAAAAAAAAAATCAAAGAATTAAAAGCCAAAAATAGTATTTGTTGAACCTGAACTTAACAGTCCTATACACCGTTGCAAGAGTTCAAATTCTTATTGTCATACTTTTGTTACCGATGAAATGACATAACAGAGAGTGGAAATGTTTTGAGACAAGTTTGCGGATTAGCCTGGTAAACAAATTATTCAGTCAGTGATACAATTAAATGCAACTTTTCCAAGTCAAGGGTTTCATTGAAAGTGTTGTATTCCATAGAAGCGAAAGTTGAACAATGACAGAAACACTAAAAGAAGCAATAAACGTTGGACATTGCTCTCTTTTACAATTGACAGTTAATTTTCAAGGTAAAAAAAAGAAAAAAGAATTGAATGGCTAATTCCAAGATCTCAAACAATGCAAGCAGAAAGATTGTTTTTCTGTAACAAACATTTTTTTTATTTAGATGTGATTAGAAAGAGAATATACAATTGGCCATTCTTTGGACATAAGACAAAAGAATTACAGAGCCTTATTATGCTGGAAAAAAATTCAAAATTAAAGACGGTCTAGCCGGATGAAATATTAGTTTTAGCAAAGATTCTGCGTGTTAAGAACAGTCACACATACGCACGCGCATACACATGTATCTCTATATATACACAGGGTGTTCGGGTTAAACTTGACAGTTTGCATAAAAAAAGTAAAGAAAACAATATCCCCTCCACCAAAAAAAAAATATTCTGAAAACATATAACGACTGGATCATGGCTGGGAGATAATAGTTTACTCAAATTACTTGCTTGAGAGTCGCCTCAAGGCGACTCGAGAAACTGACGCACATGTTTCACATTAAGTCCTTGAGAAGATCTCCGAATATCTCTTTCAACAACAGCACAAACATGCAAAATTTTGGTTGTTGGAATCACTCCGTCGGTTACGACGACGAGGGTTCCGGTTGATCCGAATCAACGGAACAGCCTGCTCGTGAAATTAACGTGTAAGTGGCTGAGCACTCCACAGGCACGTGTACCCTTAACGTAGTTCTCGGGGATATTCAGCGTGACACAGCGTGACACAGAGAATGACAAGGCCGGCCCTTTGAAATACAGGTACAACAGAAACAGGAAGAAAGAGTGAGAGAAAGTTGTGGTGAAAGAGTACAACAGGGATCACCACCATCCCCTGCCGGAGCCTCGTGGAGCTTTAGGTGTTTTCGTTCAATAAACACTCACAACGCCCGGTCTGGGAATCGAAACCGCGATCCTATGACCGCGAGTCCGCTGCCCTAACCACTGGGCCATTGCGCCTCCATCATGCAAAATAGGCTATCCACGACGGAGTTATTTTAATTCCTGACTACTTTATTCGTAGCTGATATAAGATGTTGATTGAACTCGGAAGCCGTGTATCTTCTCCGTGGAGTGGCACACGCACATGAAACGGTCTGTCAGAAGGTATCTTCTTTTTTCTGTACATCAGAGAAAATGTTCTCTATTTTCATTCCTATTGAACCTACTGTAATGTTTTCTCATATTCAGATTTGTTCTCGTTCATCTCATTCATACTGTGTTATATCTAAACTACATATATTTTTCATTCGCATTCATAGCAACCCTTGACGCTATAAAAATAACATGAACTATAAAAATAACAAACTTTTTTCAGCTTATCGTATTTCGATATGGGAAAAACCTACAACCTTCTACAGCAATAAAGACGAAAAATAAGGATGCCAGCGGGCGATTATGGGATTCGAGCCCGTACTCATCATATACTAGTCGAGTGCCATAACCATTAAGCTAAACGGCTCTCTAACAACGATTACCCCCTCACCCGCATTCTAAAGCTATTTAGCATTAAAATTGACGGTAATTGTTTTCAAGGAGCCGTTTAAATTAATAGTAAGCGCACTCGGCCGGCGGTTTCTGAGGGATATGGGTTCGAGTCCCCTAGTCACCTGCTAGTAACATTTTTCTTATATATATGTATATATATATATGTATATAATGTATGTATGTATGTATGTATGTATGTATGTATGTATAAGCTGTGTGGTAAGAAGCTTGTTTCCCAACCGCATGGTCCCGGTTTCAGTCCCTCTGCGTGACACCTGGACGTGTGTCTTCTGCTATCGCATCAGGTCAACAAGAGCTTTGTGAGTGGAATTGGTAGCCGGAAACTGAAAGAAGCCCGTCGCTCATATATATATATGTGTATATGAGTGTCTGTGTTTGTCCCCTCATCACCGCTTGACAGACCGATAGAATAAGCACTAGGCTTCAAAAAATGTCCTGGGGTCGATTTGTTCGACCAAAACCCTTCGAGGTGGTGCCCCAGCATGACTGCAGGCGACTGAAACAGATAAATGTATATACATAAATATATATAAACTAACTGGCACTCCGTCGGTTACGACGACAAAGGTTCTAGTTGATCCGCCCAACGGAAGAGCCAGCTCGTGAAATTAAGATGCAAGTGGCTGAGCACTCCACAGACACGCATACTCTGGACGTAGTTCTCCGGGAGACTCAGCACGATACAAAATGAGACAAAGTTGGCCGTTAGAAATACAAGTACTACTCATTTTTGCCAGCTGAGTGAACTGAAACAACGTGAAATAAAGTGTTTCGCTCGGGGACAAAACGCGCCGCATGGAATTGAACACACGACCTTCCGATCGTGAGCCGAATACTCTAACCACTAATCCAAGAGCCTTCACATATGCACATGCACACGTTCACACACACACACACAGACGCACGGTACATACACACGCTTTCTGAGACACATAGAAGTCAAAAGCCTTGCGTATAGACACACATACAAGTCCTCACATATATATTGCTATAATAATTCGATTATCCATATCTGTTCATGTAGCTATGCCTCTTTTCATTCATTCCCATATATACTTATGCAACATAGACTCAGACACACAAACATACACATATAAGATATATGCGTTTGTGTATGCGTGTACACGCATAACGATAAACGCTTACAAATGTCTCTCTACTAAATTGCTTTTAAATATATTTGTCAGTGTATCCTGTCGCCTGTATATCTATTTTTTTAATTCATCTGTTACTTGACAAACACGCGTGCACATGTTTGTGCATGTATGGGTGTATGTACACGCATGCACATACTAATATATATATATATATATATATATATATATATGACATATCCATAAATATATGCATTCTTACATATCCATAAATTTGCACACATGCTAAACCATACATATAATATATATAACTAATGTATAGAA
>NC_043000.1:135990781-135998281 GCF_006345805.1 Octopus sinensis
TGCAAGTTATAATGTTCTTCATGGTGTAGCAGCTGTATGATATTTTTTATTGAATATCTGTTAAAAATATTCCTGTATTTATGATTTATTGGAAAATGTTTATCTAAAAGTGACAGGAATTTCTAGTCTACGTTAGTCTTAATATTAAAGGAGAAAGGAGAGCGTACCAAATTATTTTCCTTTGTTTATTTTTTTTGGTCTATTTTTCGATTCATATTTTAACTTAAATAGTTGTAATATATTTTATCTTTAAAGCCACAGTTAGCTAGGGCATTGTTATAGTAGGGGACTGCCTTATCTGATATTTGTTTAGAAGATACATTTAATATCCTATTAATGTTAGCTATCAGATTTTTAAAACCTGCAGGGCAGTGACAGGAGTGTTTATCAATGCATGGTTTATGATACAGCTTAAAAGAGCGGGAGTTTAAAATCTATATGTGTGTGTGTGTGTGTGTGTGCGTGTGTGTGTATAGTTGAAAAACATTAGAGACCTATACAAATCAAAATTTTATATATAAAAGATGGAGGTGGAAATAGCACAGAAGTAAGTCTGGGGGTTAAGAACATATTCTTGAGATATGTTCTTGACCCCCAGACAGAAGATAAACTGTTTTTACTTCAAATTTTTATAAATTTTTACTGATATTTGATAAGATGAGATTCATGGAAACTGGTAATATTTTCTTTACATAATTCTATATAATTTTAAAAATCATTTTTATTAAGTTTTCTCTTAAATGAAATGTCTTAGACTTCTATGCTATTTTCACTGTCATTTTATATATATATATATATATATAATATATATATATATATATATATATATATATATATATAATATTATCTATTTAAAGGACACAATACATGTCGTTAAGTGCTGCTAATAGTTTCATATGCTGAGAAATATCTCAAACATATTCTTCAGACAAAAACCACATTGTTATGATGTATGGTTTGTGTCTGAAGAATATGTATGAGATACTTCTCAACATATCAAACTGTTACTAGCACTTACAGACATGTACTATGTACTTTAAATAAATTATATATATATACGTATATATACATGTGGATATGCACATATACATCATTACAATATTAATAAAGCTTAAAGAGCCATTCGAACTGACGAAAATGAAGTTCTATATGTTTTTGCAATGCCCATCAAATTCGACACAGACATGCGCACGCACACCCAAAGGATAAAAATTAAGGAAAATGTATACCAATGTATACTCGCAACGAAATAGAGATAATATACTTTATGAGTTAGACGATAAGCAGCACCTAGACATAATGAACCTTTGACACTGATGAAACTAAAATTCCAAATATTTTTATCATAGCCACTCGACTTTGACATACAAACGTCAACATACATATGAAAACCAGATATTCACAAACACAAACACGAGAGAACATACCTAAAGGAAGTTACATCAACAATATATGTTGGCAATGAAATAAACTTAAATCTTTAATTAGTTTAACAAACACTTTCTACGATTCATACTGATATTATTCACCCATAAGTTATAGCTTACAGAAGGTATTCCCTTAATTAGTTTTATAGTTTAATTCAATCATAAACAGACTTAACTATAGAAATATCTTAATCTTGGCCAAAATAATATTTACAAACTCAATGGCATAAAAACTTGACTAGAGGCATACCAAAACGTATTTGACAAAAGGGTCGATTTAGCTAGATTAACAGATTGATGTAGCGTATTTAAAACACATTTTGAAGCATATTCAAAATACATTCCAACACCATCAAGCATAAGGAAAATAAATACCACACAACAGAAAATAACTAATGAAGAAGCAGTGCATAACACAAACCAATGAACAAATATACGTATGACACTACACCAAAGAATATAATATACCATTAAAACGATTCTCGCCAGAAGATCGTAAAGGCGTGAAACCCAAGTTGCGAGATAAACCTTCAGCTTCAATCGACATTATATCTGTCTCTTAGCTACACGCCTTCGTGGGCACACACACACACACATACACACATACACACACACACACACACACACACACATCTATGTATGTATGTTTGAATGTATGTATGTATGTATGTATGTATGTATGTATGTATGTATGTATGTATGTATGTATCTATCTATCTATCTATTTGTCTGTCTATCTATCACTTTGTCTGTCTGTCTATCTATCTATCTATCTACCTATATATCTATCTGTTTGTCTATGTATGCATATGTGTGCGTGTGTATGTGTATGTGCTCGCACGCGCGTGTGTGTCCGGGTGATAAAATCCATCCTGCGATCATTTATAGGTCGACTGTTTTAACAAACGAAGACGCCTGGAAGGACCTTTAATGTATGGAACCGTTTTTATTATCAGACATTACGCTTATCAAATAACAATTAATCCATTGACTAAGTTTGGATTATATTAATAAGAGAGGCAATGAAAAACACATGTGTAAATCATTTGAGAAAAAGGAGAACAAAAGGGCAAATAATACTTTAAAGATATCAGGTTATAACATATAAGTTGTTCTTTACACTTTCTCACGTGTTTAATAATGGATTAACAATCAAATACATCACGTGTGTAAATATGGTTTCGAACGTGGATGAATACCCAAACAACACACACAGCCATTTATATCTCTCTCCCTCTCTTTATCTCTCTCTCTCTCTCTCTCTCTCTCTATATATATATATATATATATATATATATATATTATGTGAAATAGAAAGATGAATAATCTTGTAGTAGATTAATCAAAATTTAACCGATACCTTAGTAGCAAAAATCACAGCAGTAAACAGCACGGTTGGAGGTGCAACCATCTGGCGTTGCAACCGTGCGTTGGTGCGGATAATTGAAATTAAAACATTATTGTGAATTGAAGAAATGGAGCGGAACGCAGATTGAACAGAAATCGTTTTATTTCATTCTACACGTGTTTCGAAAGGCACAATTACCAAAATCCGATTGAATAATGGGACCATATTGTGTCTTTCTCTTCAGGAAAAAAAAGGAAATCCGTTGGAAAAAACAAAACAGAACAGAGGCGGAGCAAAAACAAATCGAACTATGCTCCTAAGAGCCCATGGCGAAACACGTGTAGAATGAAATAAAACGATTTCTGTTCAATCTGCGTTCAGCTCCATTTCTTCAATTCACCAATAATATATATATATATATATAATAATATAATATATATATATATATATTATAAGTTTCTTTATTGGCCACATAGGGCTGCCCACAGATGGGACAAATTACAAGTAGAGCTTTTCTTTTGGGGGTGATAAAACAAAAAACAAAAGAAAAAAAGTGGCGTAGGTTTTCGATCAAAAGGGAAAAAAAGGAAAAAAATGGAAAAGAAACAAAAGAAAAGAAAAAGGAAAAAAGAAGAAAAATGGGGAAAAAAGGGGAAGAGGAAAAAAAACGATCAATAGGGATCGTGCATCACAGTGTCATGATGTACGGTGTAAAGGGGGAAGCAGATAAGGTTTATCCGTGGGAAGAAAAGCTTACGAAAAAGACCACGGTAACCTCGGTCAATATTGTTATATGTTACCACATTTGTTTGCAAGTGGGTAACCCTCTGTTTTCAATTTCTGGGTTCATAGGATTATGCTCAAGGTGGCTTCGTCATTATATATAATATATATATATAATATATGTATATTATAGATAGATAGATAAATATATGAATATACCTTTTAACGCACAATTATATATCCACGAAACTGTATAAATACACACGTTTTTTTTGCATGTATATGCATTATGTGAGTATGTTTTAAGAGAGAGAGGAGAGAGAGAGAGAGAGAGGGAGAGAGAGGTGGATAGGAAGAGAGAAAGAAACAGTTACTGATAATTCTTTCTTAAGATTTAAACCCCCAGATTGATTTTTCTGAATCTGTCATTTGTTTGATGATGTGCTTTCATAAAGGGATTGGCGCCAACATCATATTAATGTAAGATAAGCCGAAACAGAATGTTAAAGCGCGCGCACGCAAACAAACAAACACACACACACACACACACACACACACACAGCGCCACGCACACACACATACACACACACCGCGCACACACACACACACACACACGCACACACACATACACCACACACCACACACCACATACACACACCGCACACACACATACAACACACACACGACACACCCACACACACACACCACAAAACGCACACACACAAACGCACACACACATACGTGTATCTGTGTGTTTATGTTATATGTTATGTATGTGTGTGTGCATTTTTACGTGCCTGTTTGTATGTCCATATATATATTATATATATATATATATATACATACATACGTATATGTATGTATATATATATATATATATTATATATACATACGTATATGTATGTATATAATATATATATATTATTATATATATATATATACACATAGATATATGTATGTATGCACATACATAGATATATATGTGCGTATATATATATATATATATATACACGCAAATACCCCTCACAGATATATTGACGTTAAGAAACAAAGAATATTTTTTTTTAAGATCATCATCAGTATTAACCAAAAAGTTAGAGAGAAAATACAAAAAAATATCAACTGCAATACATAAGAATAGTCACAATATTTCAAAGATTATTGAGAAATAATAAGGAAACTGGCAGTTATTATCAATGGAATTAGAGACACGAGTACAACAAAGGCAAAGTTTGAGGGCAGTACTGTTATATTCAATTGATTTACAAAGCTACTGAAACAAATTTTGAAATAAGATATTTATTTAGAATTTGCATTAACTTTTCTCCGGCATTATATATTTTTTTAATAATGATTTGTTTTGAATCGAAATTATGATATACAGAAGAATAAGAGAATTACAAAGAATTAAAAGTAGATGGCAAATTTCTATTCTGAGGCATAGACATACATACATAAATATATATGTATGTGTGCCTACACATGTATATATATATGTGTGTGGTATTAATTTTGAATCAGCGTCAGTAGCACAAACACAAATCAAAGCTGAGAGTTTGTGATAACACAAAAGAAATCCCTCTTTAATTATTAAAATTATTCATTATGAACATCTTGCAATGAATAAAGGTGACTAGAAGTCTGTCACCTTCATCCCATTTATGCTATTAAATGTTATCATTGTAACGAAAATCATATTTAATTAATAAAATTTACCTGGAGAACCAGACTCACTATTCATAAGCAAGAAATACAAGATTCTAGGACTAAACAGATTCTTCTAAGCGAACATTTAGCCTTTTGTTAACAAACAAAAAGGCCACCAAAATTTCTAATTTTCCCTCTTTAACTTTGTTCTGATGAGATCATGGATCAATCAATTTTTTTTCTATTTATGCGCCCTTTTCAAGCCTAGCCAGGCTCATGGGCCCGGTGTCCCGGTTTCTGTGGCGTATGTGTCCCCCCCCCCAGCTGGACGGACGCCAATCCATCGCAGTGTTACTCAACAAAGAAAGAGTGAGAGAAAGTTGGGGGCGAAAGAGTAAAACAGGGGTCGCCACCACCCGCTGCTGGAGCCTCGTGGAGCTTTAGGTGTTTTCGCTCAACGCCCGGTCTGGGAATTGAAACCGCGATCTTCCGACCGTGAGTCCGCTGCCCTAACCACTGGGCCATTGCGCCTCCACACATGGATCAAATACGAACAAAAATTGTGTCTTCAAAAAGTGTAAACAATTACTGAATAGTCTCTAACTGTGTATCCAACTGATATATAGTGCATGTCACTATCGAGAATTTGAAACTAGAGCTCATTGCTTTCTTGTTGAGAAATCTTTACTAACTTCAAATGAATCTACGAAATTGAGTAATGACGTTATCAAGGAACTAGCCGGCTGCTTTTGATAAAACATCAAACTGACTTAAAGACATGAATAAAAAACTTACCAGTAGAATTCCACCAATTCTTTTGATCATGTTACGTAGGAACTAACCCTTAATCTCTCTATATATAAACGGCAGTTTGTCTGTCTGTCTGTGTGTCTGTCAGCTTGTACCCTCACCCTGACCACAGCTTTCAATCGATTCTGATGAAACTTGACACACACATAGCCCAATGTCATAATTCAAAACTAACGCATCGAAAATTTTGAAAAGTTCCCCGAGTTCTGAAAAAAATCGATAAATTCGACATAGGGTCGAGAATCTAAGCTTTTTATATGCAACACATTTTCTGTCGGGAGACAGCTAGGAACATCGTATACATAGAAGTATTCGAGTGAAGAGAAGACATTGCAACCTACACATGCGCCTTCGTTCTCTAGAGGGAAAGAACTAGATTGGGATTAGTCGTTGCCTACTAGGGGCTCTTACATAACCGGGCAACGCCGGGCTATGCTGCTAGTCTTTATATAAAACTACTCAAGGACTACTAGAACAGAAAAGAAATGAAAGCAGCCACGTGTACTACCAGGCATATTTCTATATTCAAATTCATCTTGAGAGTTAACACTGTCAAATGTGAAGAAGTGTCACACGCCCTTTCTGTGTTAAACGATCACAAAAATATTTAGTATCAGGGTATTCATTTTGAAAATTATGAAATTGTGAAACCAGTTAATTAAATATAAGTACTTACTCAGACTTTCAATTTCTTTTCTTTATACTTCTATTCTTTTGACAAACATCTCCTCTATTTCTCTCCCCCTTCTTTCTCTTTCATATATATAATGAAGTCATATATATCTCCTCATATATATATATATATATATTATATATATGTGTGGGTGTTGTGTTGTGTGGTGTGTGTGTTGTGTATGTATATATATATATCATACATACTGTACAAATCTGTAAAACTTTCCAGAAGTTTAGCATTTAAATATATATGAGAATGATTAGATATGCAACTATATGCATGAGAATACATACATAAAGCAAACCATACAAATCTGCACATACACGTACATACATAAATACATACATACATACATACATATATGCATACATACATACATACATACATACATACATACATACAAGCAAAATACCATATTGTTGATGTTGGAAGTCCAATGAAGGAGCCTTGAATCTAGGTTTGAAGCCGACTCTTTCACTATTGGGAAGAAATCTTCAAATAAAACTGAAAAATGATACACACACACACACACACACACACTTCCTTCTCAGTTCTTTCTTCTGCTGCAGCCAATCAGATCGGTATATGTGAAAAGATAACTTTTCATCAAATGATTTCTATCAGCTAAAATTTGCTATAAATTCAAGCAGGTTCAAGAAAGATTATCTCTTTTGGATAAATACCAATAGGCGCCTCTTGACTGAAGACAGTTGCTCTCATCAAGACTAAAATGTTATTGGTAAAAGGCATGTGGATTACTGTTTCATATGCCCTGAAATAGCAAATAAAAACACACCATTCTTTTGTTTAGCCTCTATTGACATGTGCGTGTGTGGATCCTTTTGGTCAACGTGTATGAGCGCATGTGT
>NC_043000.1:136003281-136005781 GCF_006345805.1 Octopus sinensis
ATATATATATATGTGTGTGTGTGTGTGTGTGTGTGTGTGTGTGTGTATGTTTGTGTGTCTGTGTTTGTCTCCCCAACATCGTTTGGCAACTGATGCTGTTGTATTTTCGCCTCCGTAACGTAGCGGTTCGGCAAAAGAGACCCATAGAATAAGAACTAGGCTTACAAAGAATAAGTCGACTAAAGGCGGTGCTCCAGCATGACCGCTGTCAAATTACTGAAACAAGTAAAGAGTATATATATGTATATATGTATGCATGTATGTATGTGTTTATTACTATATGAAATAAGCTATGAGTGCATTTCCAGATCGTAATTTAGTTCATTTGATTTTTTGGTTCATTGTACATATTAGCAGATAAAAAAAATCATGCCTGTTCACGGTATATACGGTGAAAAGCCCGCTCAAAGCATTTTGTATTGATTAAGTGATCAACGTAATCAAGTATTATTCATTATGCATCAGCAGGAAATTTGAATTTCTTAGGAAAGATATTCGGCTTAATCAAAATATAGAGCGAAACCAGCCGATATATAATTTTCATGTATGAAACTGTCCCCTAACGAGAAAATGCCTATCACTTTGGAAGCATATTTGGAAATACATAAAGAAAAACCTGGGGTTTTTTATTATTATATGGTCAATATTAGTTGAGGTTCATATAAAGCAGCGAGCTGACAGGATCATTAGCATGCTGAGGAAATGCTTAATGGCACTTCGTCCGTCTATATGTTCGAATTCTACCGATGCCAACTTTATCTTTCATCCTGTCGGGATCGAAAACTAAATAACAGTTGAGCACTGGGGTTGATGTAATCGATATATCCGCTCTCCTGAATTTGCTGGCCTTGTGCCAAAAATTGAAATCAATATTAGTTGAGACACGAGCATTTTAGGAAAAATTCAAAGTCCTGAATCCTTTGTCTTTCAGAAAAACTCTCCATCACCTGCTACTTCTTTCCGATCTAAGACAAAACATGTAAACTATTCTGGCTTGCTAGGTATTTTTTTAGGAAATTTCGAAGGAGACTTTGTTTTCTCAAACAAAAGCATATGCCTAATTCTATACAATAACAAAAGCTATAATCTAGTAGGTTTATACTTACAATGAGAGTATACTACTCTTATGTGGAGGCGCGTGGCTTAGTGGTTAGGGTGTCAGCATCATGATCGTAAGATTGTGGTTTCGATTCCTGAACCGAACGACGCGTTGTGTTCTTGAGCAAAGCACTTCATTTCACGTTGCTCCAGTCCACTCAGCTGGCAAAAATGAGTAACGCTGCGATGCACTGGCGTCCCGTCCAGCTGGGGAATACATACGCCATAGAAACCGGGGAACCGGGCACATGAGCCTGGCTAGGCTTTAAAAGGGCGCAGTTATTTTATTTTTATACTGCTCTATTAATATTGAGTTGAAAGGCGTCAAGCTGGCAGAATTGTTAGTGCGTCAGACAGTATGTTCAGTGGCATTTCTTCCAGCTCTTTATGTTATGAGTTCAAATCCTGCCGAAGTCGTCTTTCTCTTTTATCCTTTCGAGTTTAATAACAGAAGTACTGGTTGAACACTTGGGTTAATGTAATCGACTTAATCCCCTCGACTAAACTTGGTGATTTTGTGCCAAATTTTGAAGCAGTTATTTTATGTGAAGTGTATTTTAATGTTAACGTGGGCACAGAATTATATAACTCTAACGTATTCACTGGAATATTCTGTTTTGTATAATTTAGTTAGGTTGTGACGTACTGGATAATGCACATAAAATTTCTCAATGAATTTTCACCTGGATGGATAAAAGATACAAAAATCTAGTGGTAATTTTTGATGACTCTTGACGAAAAGCGGCAAAGTTTTAATGAATTAAGAATTATTCTCACGGAAACCGTATTTTTAGACTGAGTGAGAACATCTGATATTTGTTACCAGGCAAGGTAACAGCTAAAGTGATGACTAAACTACTTAATGTAGCGAGGTGAAAATAACTTTTTATCGATTAAAATTATATCCCTAATTACAAGTAAAAGAGAATACTCTTGATGAAAAATTTATTTCAACAGGTGCAAAGGGAGATCGCTGACATTTTAATTGGCAAAAAATAAAATGGAAATATGCAACTGCTCTGATCTTTGGCAGCTGTGGTAGCAAGTCTAGGCATGTTTATACTTTAATAGATTACATCAGGAAAGCAGAATCAGCACATAGTTACTAAACCACAGGATGACTTGAAGAGGATAGACTGTTCGTGTGAAAATAATTTACTGATTATGCAATTTAAAATAATGACACTGAAAAATTTCCTAAAGATGCCTTCTGCATGAAAAACATATAGTTAAGTTTGAGCTGAAAAATGCTCAATCAAATAGAATGTAAGAGCCATAAAGTAAAAAAAATCATAACCGCTAATGAAAATTCATCTCAAAATAAATGTTTTGGTGGCTTGAAAACATGTACGTATTGGACACAGACATAGCTATATGGTTCTTTTCAGTCACTATGCTTCGT
>NC_043000.1:136010781-136015781 GCF_006345805.1 Octopus sinensis
AAATCCTATACGTGAATATGTGCACAATTGTATGATTATGCTGAGATAAATATCAATTGTGTACTTACATATATGTGTAGTGGGGTGGATGCACGTTTGTGTATGTATATGTATATATATATATAATATATATATATATATATATATTATATATATGTATATATATATAAATATATATATTATAATATATATATATATATAATATATATATATATATATGTGTGTATGAATGTATATATAATATATATATATATAAATGTATTTATATCTACATTCATAATATGTATATTATATATATATAGAAGTGCATACAGGCACATATATAAATATATATAATATATATATATATATATCTAGATATATATAATATATATATATGCATTTTAATATTTTTTCTATTTGATTATATACACACTCCTTTACACTTCAATATACATTCTCCTTAATGGAGAGGTGGGTGAATGTGGAGCCAAGAGAAAAACAATAAGAATATGGGCAAAGCAAAAACACTATATTCTCACTAAGTACACATACGGCCATATTTATAGGCAACATGAACACAAAAACATAAACAATCACATGGACACACACGCATACACTGTTACTTATGAATGCATTCAACATGCAGAGGGAGAGAGAGAGATGTTTATATATAAATTTACACGGGCTACTGTATACTTTGACTGCAACATTTTCTTTTGATTCGTTCCTTTGATGATCAAGCTATAGCAACAGTTTTATATGTTTAACGCACATTTTTATCCTTGGCAGGCAGATGATTTTGTATGCAATTTACCGACATGTATAACTATAACTCTTCACTGTGTAATCTCTTCATATGTCTTATTATATTTTCATCCCTCAACATTGCCACAGTGTGTTACCATATGCTGGAACTCATCCCAGGTTTTCTAAGACTGAAGTGGTTAAAGTAGATGTATTTCCTAGTAAAGGATGCTGGTATATTACAGATAGGTTAACCCAGATATGTGATTAAGAAGTTTGCTTCACAAATTATACAGTTCTGAGTCTGTTTTCCCTGTCTGACACCTAAGCTAAGTGTCTTCTACCATAGACTTATGTCAATCAAAGTTTTGCATATGCAGTTTAGTAGACAGAAACTGGAGTAGCTCATATGGTACAAGCAGTTTTCTTTGCTGCAGTTTTCTTTGTCAGATAAATCATCCATTCATTTTGTGCCTTCAAAGATGTATGGAATAAGCGATCTTTTACATCAAACTCAAGCATGGTTTAGTGACTGGAAAGGCATCATCATTATCACTGTTTAACGTCTGCTTTCCATGCTGGCATGGGTTGGACGGTTTGCCTGAGGACTGGCAAGCCAGGAGGCTGCATCAGGCTCCAATCTGATCTGGCAAGTTTTCTACAGCTGGATGTCCTTCTTAACACCAATCACTCTGAGAGTGTAGTGGAGGCTTTTTACGTGCCACTGACATCGGGGCCAGTGAGGTGGCACTGACAACGACCATGCTCGAATGGTGCTTTTTATGTGCCACTGGCGTGGGGACCAGTGAGGTGGCACTGACAACGACCATGCTCGAATGGTGCTTTTTATGTGCCACTGGCGTGGGGGCCAGTGAGGTGGCACTGACATCGACCATGCTCGAATGGTGCTTTTTAAGTGCCACCGGCATGGGAGCCAGACAAGCGGCAATGGCATCGATCATGCTCGAATGGTGCTTTTTAAGTGCCACCGGCATGGGAGCCAGACAAGCGGCAATGGCATCGATCATGCTCGAATGGTGCTTTTTAAGTGCCACCGGCATGGGAGCCAAACAAGCGGCAATGGCATCGATCATGCTCAAATGTGCTTTTTAAGTTCCACCGGCATGGGAGCCAGACAAGCTGCAATGGCATCGATCATGCTCGAATGGTGCTTTTTAAGGTGCCACCAGCATGGGAGCCAAACAGCGGCAATGGCATCGATCATGCTCGAATGGTTCTTTTTAAGTGCCCACCGGCATGGGGCCAGACAAGCGGCAATGGCCATCGATCATGCTCGAATGGTGCTTTTTAAGTGCCACCAGCATGGGAGCCAAACAAGCGGCAATGGCATCGATCATGGTTCGAATGGTGCTTTTTAAGTGCCACCGGCATGGGAGCCAGACAAGCGGCAATGGCATCGATCATGCTCAAATGGTGCTTTTTAAGTGCACCGGCATGGAGCCAGACAAGCGGCAATGGCATCGATCATGCTCAAATGGGCTTTTTAAGTGCCACCGGCATGGGAGCCAGACAAGCGGCAATGGCATTGATCATGCTCGAATGGTTGCTTTTTTAGTGCCACCAGCATGGGAGCCAAACAAGCGGGCAATGGCATCGATCATGCTCGAATGGTGCTTTTAAGTGCCACGGCATGGGAGCCAGACAAGCGGCAATGGCATCGATCATGCTCGAATGGTGCTTTTTAAGTGCCACCGGCATGGAGCCAAACAAGCGGCAATGCAAATCGATCATGCTCGAAATGGTTGCTTTTTAAGTGCCACTGGCATGGGAGCCAGACAAGCGGGAAATGCATCGATCATGCTCGAATGGTGCTTTTTAAGTGCCACCGGCATGGGAGCCAAAAAGCGGCAATGGCATCGATCATGCTCGAATGGTGCTTTTTAAGTGCCACCGGCATGGGAGCCAAACAAGCGGCAATGGCATCGATCATGCTCGAATGGTGCTTTTTAAGTGCCACCGGCATGGGAGCCAGACAAGCGGCAATGGCATCGATCATGCTCAAATGGTGCTTTTTAAGTGCCACCGGCATGGGAGCCAAACAAGCGGCAATGGCATCGATCATGCTCGAATGGTGCTTTTTAAGTGCCACCGGCATGGGAGCCAGACAAGCGGCAATGGCATCGATCATGCTCGAATGGTGCTTTTTAAGTGCCACTGGCATGGGAGCCAGACAAGCGGCAATGGCATCGATCATGCTCGAATGGTGCTTTTTAAGTGCCACCGGCATGGGAGCCAAACAAGCGGCAATGGCATCGATCATGCTCGAATGGTGCTTTTTAAGTGCCACCGGCATGGGAGCCAAACAAGCGGCAATGGCATCGATCAGCTCGAATGGTGCTTTTTTAAGTGCCACCGGCATGGGAGCCAGACAGCGGCAATGGCATCGATCATGCTCAAATGGTGCTTTTTAAGTGCCACCGGCATGGGAGCCAAACAAGCGGCAATGGCATCGATCATGCTCAAATGGTGCTTTTTAAGTGCCACCGGCATGGGGAGCCAGACAAGCGGCATGGCATCGATCATGCTCGAATGGTGCTTTTAAGTGCCACCGGCATGGGAGCCAAGACAGCGGCAATGGCATCGATCATGCTCGAATGGTGCTTTTTAAGTGCCACCAGCATGGGAGCCAGACAAGCGGCAATGGCATCGATCATGCTCGAATGGTGCTTTTTAAGTGCCACTTGCATGGGAGCCAGACAAGCGGCAATGGCATCGATCATGCTCGAATGGTGCTTTTTAAGTGCCACGGCATGGGAGCCAGACAAGCGGCAATGGCATCGATCATGCTCGAATGGTGCTTTTTAAGTGCCACCGGCATGGGAGCCAGACAAGCGGCAATGGCATCGATCATGCTCGAATGGTGCTTTTTAAGTGCCACCGGCATGGGAGCCAGACAAGCGGCAATGGCATCGATCATGCTCGAATGGTGCTTTTTAAGTGCCACCAGCATGGGAGCCAAACAAGCGGCAATGGCATCGATCATGCTCGAATGGTGCTTTATACATGCCACCGGCATGGGTGCCAGTCAGGTACCACTGGCATTGGCCAAGGCATTCTGGCTGAAAATAAAAGCTTTAAAATATATTCATCTAAACCAGGCTAGAGAGGAAAAAACAGATATAACACTGGATTTGCTTTGCAGCTACATGCTTTCGGATTTAGTCCCACTGCACTTCATCTTATGTAAGTAATTCTACTCTGGCCTATGAGCTAACCATTGCCTTGTAAGCGAATTTGGTAGAGGGGAACTTTGTGGAAGCCTGACATACATATATTATAAGTGTGTGTATTCGTATATATGTGTGTGTGCGTGTGCATGTGTATGTGCATGTGTAGAAATGTATATATGTGTGTGTGTCTGTGAGTGTGTATGTGTGTATGTATGAATGTGCATATGTATATGTGTGTGCATATGTATGTGCATGTGTATATATGTATATGTGTGTGCATGCATGTGTGTATGTATGTATGTGCATACATATGTGCATGCGTATATATATGTGTGTATATATATATATGTATATATATATATGTATATATACATATATATGTGTGTGTGTATATATATATGTATATATATGTGTGTGTATGTGTGTATGTATGTGTGTGTATATGTATGTGTGTGTGTGTATGTGTGTGTGTGTTTATGTACATATGTGTGTCTTTGTGTCTGTTTATCCTTCACCACCCTTGACAACCAGTATCAGTTTGTTTATCTCCCCATAACGTAGGGGTTCAGCAAAAAAGACTGATATAATAAGTACCAGACTTTAAAAATAGACAAGTACTGAGGGTGGTTTGTTCCACTAAACCCTGCAAGGCAGTTCCCTAACATGGCTGCTGTCCAATGAAATCTTAATACTTTGACCTGACAGAATTGTTAGCAGAATAAGTACAAGGCTTCCAAAGAATAAGTCCTGGGGTCGATTTGCTCGACTAAAAGTGGTGCTCCAGCATGGCTACAGTCAAATGACTCAAAAAAGGAAAAGAGTAAAGAGTATACCAGGAAGGATGTTTAGTGGCATTTCATCCATTTTCATGTTCTGAGTTCAAATTCCCCCGAGGTCAACTTTGCCTTTCATCATTCTGAGGTCACTAAAATAAGTACTAGTTGATTAAAAGAGTCGATGTAATTGCCTTACTATTGCCCCACAAATTTCAGGCCTTGTGTGTGTGTTGTGTGTGTGTGTGTGTATGTGCATGTGTAGATACTCTTTTACTCTTTTAGTTGTTTCAGTCATTTGACTGCGGCC
>NC_043000.1:136020781-136065781 GCF_006345805.1 Octopus sinensis
CAAAGAATAAGTCCTGGGGTCGATTTGCTCAACTAAAGGCGGTGCTACAGCATGGCCACAGTGAAATGACTGAAATAAGTAAAAGAGTAAAAGAGTAAAGAGTATAGTGTGCAGTAGTTTATGTTATCTAGTCCAGAGAGTGATAAGTCACTGGACTGGCATATGTACATGCACACACACACACTCTCTCTCTCTCACACACACACATGTATAGATATATATGTATATATATATAAGGGTGTCCACTTGTGACTGAGAAAGACCATCACTGACCAATGACTCATGCAAAATGCCAGTAATGCCCATGCATCAGGTTATTGCACTAGAAACCAGCTTCATCTGGATTTGTATCTGTGGCTTCCATAGTTGTTGCTGTGCTCCACCACTCAACCTGGCATCAGACAGTTGCATCATAGACAATTGAACAACCTGAAATTTTAGTTTCAACAGAGCTTGTACAACACCACACAGACCCTTTTCACCCTGCTAACATGATTCAGAGACAAGCCATGGCAAAATATTCAGTGCCAATATGTGTACATACATATATATATATATGTACGTAAAATTCTTCTAGCATGTAAAATTACCTGTTAAAGGGTAGTTTTTTCTTGTGTTTAAATGTACACTATTTTATATTGAGAATATGCTGTCTATTGACTTTTTATACATGCTAGGCCACTGGTGGTGAAATTTCTAAAAATATTTGCCACCCTATATAATTTTACGAATATGATTTTAGCATTTCAAAGATTGGTTCAGCATTTTCCACCTACTACCGACTGAAAGTGTGCTTGCGCGGTGAATTTTGAAAAATTATAACATATAATGATGAGATACGTGTTATTTATCTCTAAATTGTATGTTAATTGTTAAGGCATGGTTACTGATGAGGATTCGCCTAACAAATTATTTTATTTGCTAAAGAAATCTGAAACCTAGGTATAACCGAAAAAAAAAATAACAAGGTAAAATTTTTTATTTTTCATTCCTTTCGAAAATTGGTCTTAAAAGTGGTTTTGATGATTTAACTGCTTCTTCTAGCATGTAAAAATTACCTGTTAAAGGTAGTTTTCTCTTGTGTTTAAATGTACTCTATTATATATATAAAGTTAATCCAAACAAGAAAGCACAAAAAAAACACAACAACGCGAGGATGTGGAACAAATATAGTATTATTGGACGCTCAGAAAAGAAGGAAAGAAGGAGGGTTTAACATTTCGAGCGGAGCTCTTCATCGGAAACATATATATATATATATATGAGACGTTTGCGCTGGTATGGTCATGTGGCGAGAATGGATGAAGATAGTTGTGTGAAAAAGTGCCACACCCTAGCGGTTGAGGGAACCTGTGGAAGAGGCAGACCCAGGAAAACCTGGGACGAGGTGGTGAAGCACGACCTTCGAACTTTAGGTCTCACTGAGGAAATGACTAGAGACCGAGACCTCTGGAAGTGCTGTGCGCGAGAAGACCCGGCAAACAAGTGAGTCCACAACCCGTGGCCTTCTACATGGGATGGAGCCAGCCTACGTATGCATACCTTCCCTTCTTGGGACACAAAACTCTACTTGTGAAGACGTGTTGAGGCAAGTGAGGATCAGAATCGAAATCGATCAATGGAAATTGCGGATGTGCTACCAGTGCCGGTGGCATGTCGAAACTCTGCTTGTGAAGACCCATTGAGGCAAGTGAGGATCAGAATCGAAATCGATCAATGGAAATCGATCAATGGAAATTGCAGATGTGTTACCAGTGCCGGTGGCATGTAAGAGAACTTTCCGTTTCGCGACCGTTGCCAGCACCGCCCCGTTTCGTGTCCGTTGCCAGCCTCGCCTGGCCCTCGTGCCGGTGGCACATAAAAGCACCATCCGTGTGGCCGTTTGCCAGCTCTGTCTGCACCAGTGCGGGTGGCACGTAAAAAGCACCCACTACACCACGGAGTGGTTGGCGTTAGGAAGGCATCCAGCCGTAAAACACTGCCAGATTTGACTGGGCCTGATAAGCCTTCTGGCTTCACAGACCCCACGTTCAAACCTGTAAAACACTGATAAAGAGTACGTAATGAATGAAATATGAGGATGATGATGATGATGATGATAATATATATATATATATATATATATATATATATATGTTATATATATATATATATATATATATATATAACATAATAAAGGTGGCTAGATGTAATATAAAACCAAAAAGGAGAAATTCGATTGTCAGTAATAGTAACTGACGGTGTCAGGTAGTATATATTGCTAAAAACAGGAGTCAAAGACCCTTATAGCTACAAACATAGCAGAAGTCTGTGTACTGACAGGGGAATTAACAGCCCACAGTGAACAAGGGTACTTTATTGGCAAGCCAATTTCACTTGAGATTAAAGTCATCAGTAGTAGTACTACTCCATTGCTGATAATTAAGCCAAATCCTATATCTCTCAGTCTCTAGAGTTTACCATAAGAATCGATGATGATTCAGTAAAATGGTAATATGAAATTATATAAATAATGAAGGTGGGTAGATGCAGTATAAAACCAAAAAGGAGAAATTCGATGTCAGTAATAGTAACTGACGGTGTCAGGTAGTATCTATATTGCTAAAAACAGGAGTCAAAGACCCTTATAGCTACATACATAGCAGAAGTCTGTGTACTGACAGGGGAATTAACCAGCCTACAGTGAACAAGGGTACTTTATTGGCAAGCCAATTTCACTTGAGATTAAAGTTCATCAGTAGTACTACTCCATTGCTGATAATTAAGCCAAATCCTATCTCTCAGTCTCTAGAGTTTACCATAAGAATCGATGGATGATTCAGTAAAATGGTAATATGAAAATTATAAAATAATGAAGGTGGGTAGATGCAGTATAAAACCAAAAAGGAAAAATTCAATTGTTTCTAATAGTAAGTGAGGATGTCAGGTAGCACCTATCATCATCATCATCATCATCATCGTTTAACATCCGTTTTCCGTGCTTGCATGGGTTGGACGGTTCGACCGGGATCTGGGAAGCCAGGGGCTGCACCAGGCTCCAGTCTGATCTGGCAGAGTTTCTACAGCTGGATGCCCTTCCTAATGCCAACCACTCCGCGAGTGTAGTGGGTGCTTTTTATGTGCCACCTGCACAGGTGCCAGCGGTGTCCGGCATCGACCACGATCGGTTGGAGCTTTTAACGTGCCACCGGCACAGAAGCCTGCCTAGGCGGCGCTGGCAACGGCCACGTTCGGATGGTGCTTTTTATGTGCCACTGGCACTGGAGCCAGTCGAGGCAGCGCTGGCATCAGCCACGTTCGGACGGTGCTTTTTATGTGCCACCGGCACATAAAACAAAAAGGATTAAGGATTTGGAATCTGGGCAGTCAACTTATTAACACTCTGATATAATCCAGATCTGGCTAACCACATTGAATAACAGGAACATACAGAATCCTTTATGATAAACAGTTAAATAGTACTTTACTCAACAGGTAGATCTGAATTTGCTTCATAGGGTTTCATACAGGATACAGAGTATATGATCAAGGCATCATAAAGAAGAATGGAGAATTTCACATCTTCAAAATGTATTTATTCATTGAAAACATAAGCACAGGAGCAGCTGTGTGGTAAGTAGCTTGCTTACCAACCACATGGTTGTGGGTTCATTCCTACTGCGTGGCACCTTGGGCAGGTGTTTTCTACTATACCCTCGGGCCGACCAAAGCCTTTTGAGTGGAGTTGGTAGACGGAAACTGAAAGAAGCCTGTCGTATATATGTATACATGTATGTGTGTGTATATGTTTGTGTGTCTATGTTTGTCCCCCCCCCCCCCGTCCCAACATTGATTGACCACCGATGCTGGTGTGTTTACGTCCCCGTAACTTACCGATTCGGCAAAAGAGACCGATAGACTAAGTACTAGGCTTCCAAAGAATAAGTCCTGGGATCAATTTACTTGACTAAAGGTGGTACTCCAGCATGGCCACAGTCAAATGACTGAAACAAGTAAAAGAGTAAAAGAGTAAAGCATAATTTTATCAACTTGCAGCCCGATGCTCACATGCACGCATGCATGCATGCACAAACGCACACACATACACTCAGAGGTTTGACATAGTTCAAACATCCATGACATGAGGCTTTGTGTGTCCTTTGCTACATTGTGTGACATGCTATATTGTTGCTGGTAATTTGTATAAAGGGAAAAATTTATGCATTTGTAGCTTTAACAACTTTTGTTCTAATTTATAGCAGGACACTGATGAGATGAATTTGATGATTGAATAATGTTTCTACGACTGTTACGTAATTATTTCGACATTTTGTTGAAATGCATGTCATAGAAAACATTGAATACCATATCTGTTTTCTGCTTATTCTTATTTCTATTGTTTGGCTCATATTTCTCCACACACAAGCCGATCCCAAGGTTGACCTGCATCTTATTTTTTTACTACCCACAAGGGGCTAAACACAGAGGGGACAAACAAGGACAGATAAATCGATTAAGTTGATTATATTGACTCGAGTGCATAACTGGTACTTATTTAATCGACCCCGAAAGGACGAAAGGCAAAGTTGATGTAAAGACAGACGAAATACCTATTTCTTTATTACCCACAAGGGGCTAAACACAGAGGGGACAAACAAGGACAGACAAACGGATTAAGTTGATTATATCGACCCCAGTGCGTAACTGGTATTTATTTAATCGACCCCGAAAGGATGAAAGGCAAAGTCGACCTCGGCAGAATTTGAACCCAGAATATAACAGCAGATGAAATGCCTATTTCTTTACTACCCAAAAGGGGCTAAACACAGAGGGGACAAACAAGGACAGACAAACGGATTAAGTTGATTATATCGACCCCAGTGCGTAACTGGTATTTATTTAATCGACCCCGAAAGGATGAAAGGCAAAGTCGACCTCGGCAGAATTTGAACCCAGAATATAACAGCAGATGAAATGCCTATTTCTTTACTACCCAAAAGGGGCTAAACACAGAGGGGACAAACAAGGACAGACAAACGGATTAAGTTGATTATATCGACCCCAGTGCGTAACTGGTATTTATTTAATCGACCCCGAAAGGATGAAAGGCAAAGTCGACCTCGGCAGAATTTGAACCCAGAATATAACAGCAGATGAAATGCCTATTTCTTTACTACCCAAAAGGGGCTAAACACAGAGGGGACAAACAAGGACAGACAAACGGATTAAGTTGATTATATCGACCCCAGTGCGTAACTGGTATTTATTTAATCGACCCCGAAAGGATGAAAGGCAAAGTCGACCTCGGCAGAATTTGAACCCAGAACATAACAGCAGATGAAATACCTATTTCTTTAATACCCACTAGGGGCTAAAAACAGAGGGACAAACAAGGACAGACAAACGGATTAAGTCGATTATATCGACCCCAGTGCGTAACTCGTACTTAATTAATCGACCCTGAAAGGATGAAAGGCAAAGTCGACCTCGGCAGAATTTGAACTCAGAACATAGTGGCAGACGAAATACTGCTCAGCATTTCGCCCAGCATGCTAACGATTCTGCCAGCTCGCCAGTGTAGTAAGATATAGGTTAACCTGCATCTTACTACACTGAATACTGAAGTGGCATGTGGAACCTACTATTGAGTTCGATCTTTGGTTGTGTTGCACTTTACAATGCTGTAATATAAATACAAATCTCTGTATATATATAAAGCTGAAGTTGTCTGTGTGTGTGGCAGGTTTGGTAGCCTTCAACTAACAGTATCTACTCCGAGACCCTGTGGCGCAAGTTGACCAAAATTGAGAGTATGATAGAAAGCTTGCTATTCCTTCCGTAGAAGAAAAAATTCAGATCGGACCATGTTAAGACCAAAAATTCTTTACATCAAAAAGGTGCTTTTTTTCTATGAAAATCCCTATTTTTAATGAATTTTTGACTGCTGTGTATATTTTCTTAATGAATAGTGTTGCAGTGTTAACTTCTTTTTCAGTGCAGTTCGAAATTTGAGCTTCATTTTGCTTTAAATCTATGGGTAATTTTTGCCCTTCCTAACGCCAACCACTCTGAGAGTGGAGTGGATGCTTTTTACATGCCACTGGCAATGAGGTGGCACTGACATCGACCATGCTCAAATGGTGTTTTTTCACGTGCCACCAGCACAAGTGCCAGTAAGGCGATGCTGAAGTGAGTTTGGTTTACTGGAAACTATGTAGGATCTGGACTGTATCTGTAATTGAAAGGTCTTCTCACAGTGATTGTACTTGAGAATTACATTAAGGGTACTTTGGAATATTCAGCCAGATCATCCAGTTGATTGATCAACTGCATGTTCATCGATGAAAATTAATGAAAGAATCCATCATGAATATGTGTGTGTGTGGTGTAAACATATATATTCTTCTTTTGCTTTCGTGCATATATTTATGTTATTTAGCTATGCACAGAACATTAACACACATATACATACACACACACATATATATATATATATATATTTATATATATATATATATACACATATATATACACACATATATATATATATATATATATCTATATATATATATATATATATATATATACATATATATACATATATATATATATTAGATATATATATAGATATATGTATATATATATATATATATATATATTATATATATATATATATATAATATTATATATATATATTATATATATATATATACATATATATATATATATATATGTTGTGTGGTGTGTATTTATGTTGAATGTATGGATGAATTATTTGGGGATATAGCTGTTGCGAAGTGAATTCACATCCATTGCTCAAATTTCATTTGTATCTTTTATGCTGGTATATTTTATTTGAAATGTTTCAGTTCCCTAGCTACAGGGAATTGGTAATAGATCAGCTGAGTTATTTTATCTACAACAGACTGTTGGATTTATGTTTGATGAAATATTAATTTATATGTGCAGTTTCTGTTAGGCAGATTGTAATATCTCTTTGATTTTGCTTCTCTTCTGCTGCAACAAAAATCCCAGATCATCAGAACTTGGCTACTTATATTTACCTCTCTGTAACTTCATCACTCATGTTATCTCTCTCTTTCTTTCTCTTTCTCCTTCTCTTTAAATCCCTCATCATGAATTAGATACAATTCTTCATTCTAGTGACGTCTACAATGTGGAGTTCCTTCTAATGAAATTTTACTTGTGTAACAATAACCTATAACTTTTCAAGCTAGCATTGCATTATCAAAATCACTCTTATTGACTTCCCATGTCTTTGATCAGACAAAACTACTCCAAGCAATAGATGGAACCCTTCTTCCTTTGATATAATACAAACAAATATAATGAAGCATGACCCACATTTCACAAAACCATACTAGTTGATATTTATTGTAACTAAATAAAATAAATGTTGAATAGCAACTTTGTTCGAGGTTTATAAAGAGACAGGTGGAGCAAAGCTAATTAATGAAAGAGGTTTATACAGTGATAAGTGGAGTCATCATCATCATCATTTAACGTACGTTGTCCATGCTGGCATGGGTTGGATGGTTTGATTGGGCTGGCACACTGGAAGGCTGCGCCAGAGTCCAGTCTATGGCTTGTTGCCCTCCCTAATGCCAACCCCTCTGAGAGTCTAATGGGTGCTTTTACATGCCACTGGCATGGGTGACATTTGTGTGACACCGGTATCTTCCACGACTGTGATTTTGCTCGGCTTGATGGGTCTTCTCAAGCATGACATAATGCCAAAGGTCTTGGTCATTGCCTCCATGTGGCCCAACGCTGAATAGGAACTCAGCCACATTGCCTCAGCCTCCACGAAGCTCGTTCAAAAGGAACTCAGCTACTTTGCCTCCATGAGGACCAGGAGGTCAGTCCCGTTACTTCCATGAGGCCCAGGATCTCGGCCATTTTGCCTCCTTGAGACCCATCACTCAAAAGGAACTCAACCACCTTGCCTCCATGAAGCCGAGTGCTTGAAAGGAACTCAGCCACTTTGCCTCTGTCAGGCCCAATGCTCAAAAGGTACTCAGGCTACTAAGTTAATTTAAGGATCATTTAACATGTTAATAATACAAGTTAAATAAATGAAGAGAAATGATGAACGTTTAAAAAGTGAGAGAATTTCTTAGCTTAGTGGCTGGACATTTTGTTTTGTGATATGATGGTGTCAAATAGCAGAAAAAAAAATAATAAATGAATGAAAAATACAAAGAAATACAAATGAAAATTGCTCTTGCACTGAGATGGTATTCTGTTAAAATTATACATCCAGTATAGGTGCAATATCAACACAAAATGCCTATATTAATTTGAAATGATTTAATTTGTGTTAGGTGTGAATTTATCATTGTTTAACTCCAGATCAACTTTAATCAAGCAGATATATAACTAAAAGGCATTCCAGCCATTATCATGCCATTTGTTTTGTTTTTCCACGTAAAATATCTAATGGATTGAGCAACCATACAGAGAGCTCCTCTTGTGGCTCAAAGGTTGATATTGTAGCAGATTCAAAACTGAATCGCTTAATAGCAGCATGGTGAGATCACTGTTAATTCAAGTGATTGGTTGATTAAGTGACCAATCAGCATGTAATTCAACTTACTAGAACTTTCTAATGAACCCTATAAAAAAAAAAGGTAGCTTTTGGCAGCAACTTCAGAATATTGAGGCAACCACTTTTATGTTGCCATTCTCATTCCATTCGCCAACCATTGCAGATAAAAGGTCAAATTTTGCTGACACAAATATAATGTGATTATTTTTCCAGCTGTGAAGGTCAGTCATAGATTGATATGTACCAGCTAGTTTGTTATAACCCCAGGTTATAAGGGGGCGAGCTGGCAGAAATGTTAGCGTGCCAGGCGAAATGTATAGCCGTATTTCGTCTGCTGTTATGTTCTGGGTTCAAATTCCGCCGAGGTTGACTTTGCCTTTCATCCTTTCGGGGTCGATAAATTAAGTACCAGTTAGGTACTTGGGTCGATGTAATCGACTTAATCCGTTTGTCTGTCTTTGTTTGTCCCCTCAGCTGTGAAGGTCAGTCATAGATTGATATGTACCAGCTAGTTTGTTATAACCCCAGGTTATAAGGCGGCGAGCTGGCAGAAACGTTAGCAAGCTAGGCGAAATGCATAGCTGCATTTTGTCTGCCGTTATGTTCTAGGTTCAAATTCTGCCGAGGTCGACTTTGCCTTTCATCCTTTCGGGGTCGATAAATTAAGTACCAGTTACGTACTTAGGTCGATGTAATCGACTTAATCCGTTTGTCTGTCTTTGTTTGTCCCCTCTTTGTTTAGCCCCTTGTGGGTAGTAAAGAAATATATAACCTCCAGTACTCTGTCTCTCCATGTGTGTAACTGTTGCTTTTACTTTTTGTCCAGAGTCCAACACAGAAAACACTATATGCAGTAAATAGAGTTTCTGTAAACTGTTCATGAGTTGTTAATCATATTTACTTACAACCCCTAAAAGGACATTTTCATTTACCACCAAGCTAAGCTTGAAATTCCGCTAGGCTAAGAAATTTTCTCACTTTTTAAACGTTCACCATTTCTCTTCATTTATTTAACTTGTATTACATGTGGAGGCGCAATGGCCCAGTGGTTATGGCAGCGGACTCGCGGTCGTAGGATCGCGGTTTCGATTCCCAGACCGGGCATTGTGAGTGTTTATTGAGCGAAAACACCTAAAGCTCCACGAGGGTCTAGCAGGGGATGGTGGTGATCCCTGCTGTACACTTTCACCACAACTCTCTCTCTCTCTCTCTCTCTCTTACTTCCTGTTTCTGTTGTACCTGTATTTCAAAGGGCCGGCCTTCACTCTCTGTGTCACGCAGAATATCCCCGAGAACTATGTTAGGGTACACGTGTCTGTGGAGTGCTCAGCCACTTACATGTTATAATTTCACGAGCAGGCTGTTCCGTTGATCGGATCAACTGGAACCCTTGTCGTCGGAACCGACGGAGTGCTTCCATTACTAACATGTTAAATGATCCTTAAATTAACTTAGTAGCCTGAGTATCATAAGCACAATGACACCGACATGACAAAATAATTCTATAATCTTTTCACAGTACGTATTTCAATTTTTCACCAATCTCCTCATTCAAGTACTTTATCTAGTTCAGCAGATAAAGGTCGACTTCACCTTTCATCCTTTCGAGGTCGATAAATAAAGTACCAATTTCGCACTGAGGTCGCTGTAATCGACTTAATCCGTTTGTCTGTCCTTGTTTGTCCCCTCTATGTTTAGCCCCTTGTGGGTAGTGAAGAAATATTTATCTAGTTCAGCAGACTGAACAACCACAAGAGAATTGAATGGACAAAGGAGGCTCTATACCAGAGCTAGAAATAACAACTAAGTTTCCCTAAAACAACAGTTTACCTTCTCAAAAAAGAATACATAGTCCCAGATACATTGTCAAAATAAGATGGAATGGTCAAGGATGGAATGTTTTGATCATAGGCTTTCTTGGAAAGAGCTGAAAAGGACTAAAGAAAAGCAAAGAACAGATAGTTATTCAGAAAAAAAGATCCATAAATATATTTCATCTCAATTAAAAAGCGCCTTTTTTGACATAACCATTGGCCTTTGCACAGACTGGCTTATTGAACAATCCATCAGTTCAGACTAGATAAGAGATAATACCTTCTGATTAAATCTCAAACCATTTTAACAGTTCTTTCCTGAACTTTACTGAATCAGAGCCAAAATATTTGACTTCTTTGCACAACAGATATTTAAGATCATAAAGATCATTAAACAACAGATGCAGAATATAAAATGTTTGATTGATAGATTATAATCCAAATTCCGCAGAAGCTAATGCTAGTCTCACTCACTAATGCTAGTAATCAAATCCAAGAGAGTTTGTACTTGTCAATAAGTTTAGTTGCCATGAGAAAGGGAAATGTCTGATGTTTCAGACTAGGGTTTTCCCAAACATTGGAGATTTTTTCACTCCTCAAAAAACTGACTTACTCTTTTACTCTTTTACTTGTTTCAGTCATTTGACTGCGGCCATGCTGGAGCACCGTCTTTAATCGAGCAACTCGACCCCGGTACTTATTCTTTTGTAAGCCCAGTACTTATTCTATCGGTCTCCTTTGCCAAACCACTAAGTAACGAGGACATAAACACACCAGCATCGGTTGTCAGCAATGCTAGGGGAACAACCACAGACACACAACACACCACACACATATATATAATACTATATACGACGGGCTTTTTTCAGTTTCTGTCTACCAAATCCACTCACAAGGCTTGGTCGGCCCGGGGCTATAGTAGAAGACACTTCCCCAAGGTGCCACGCAGTGGGACTAAACCCGGAACCATGTGATTGGTAAGCAAGCTACTTACCACACAGCCATTCCTGCGCCTATGACTTATTTACACTTAAAAAATTTCTTAGATTCTGTTGATTGATGTTGGTGTGTGAAGTTTCAATAAACTACTTCCCCAAGTAAGAAAACAAACTAACATTATATCTATGAGTAGCTGTTTGTCTCATCTTTTTAAAACCCAGTAACTATAGACAAATGGCAATTCAGTAGTCTACAGATATATGTATAGATACAAGCATATCTCTTTATATTTCAAAAGATGCATGTTCAGCCAACATACATCTGATACATTCAAAAAAGCTAATATCATTTTTAAGATGAAAAAGAATGGTCCCTTTGATTGAAAATACTCAACACAACTAGATAAAGGCATAAATAACACACTTCACTCTTAACATTTGCAAGCAACTCTTACAGATCATGCACTTGCAAAAGAATCTAAAATGTCTAACATTTTATCACCTTCCGTATGCATGTGTATAGATACACAGTTTAACTTGTGAAAACCATGAACCATAACTCGTAAGTTTGTACGATATTTTACTCCACAATACCTAACATCTCATGTTTAGTGGTTTAAGTGTTTCAGCCATATCATATGCTACTAAATATGTCAAAGGGAGATTAATCTCCCAAAATGGGAAGGGGATAAAAGATGAAGGGTAAATAAATATACATATGAAGCAATATCAAATGTTAATGCATGTGACCCTTGTTAGGTGAAGGTCGTGTTGCTCAGTTGCTTAATGGTGCTTTTCAATATGTCTATACTTCCCAAATATCTCTGATCATCATCATCATCATCATCATCGTTTAACGTCCGTTTTTCGCGCTAGCACGGGTTGGATGGTTCGACCGGGGTCTGGGAAGCCAGGGGCTGCACCAGGCTCCAGTTTGATCTGGCAGAGTTTCTACAGCTGGATGCCCTTCCTAACGCCAACCACTCCGTGAATGTAGTGGGTGCTTTTTATGTGCCACCTGCACAGGTGCCAGGGGGGTCTGGCATCGGCCACGATTGGTTGGAGCATTTTATGTGCCACCGGCATGGAAGCCAGCCAAGGCGGCGCTGGCAACAGCCACGTTCGGATGGTGCTTTTTATGTGCAACCAGCACAGAAGCCAGTCGGGGCGGTGCTGGCATCGGCCACGTTCGGATGGTGCTTTTTATGTGCTACCGGCACAAGAAGCCAGTCAAGGTGGCGCTGGCAACGGCCACGTTTGGATGGTGCTTTTTATGTGCCACCGGCACAGGTATAACAACTACTATTTCCATTGATCTGGTGTTTAATTGCGGTCTGTTGATGAACAGTTTGAGAATTCCTCTCTTCTCTTCTGTACACAGATCATAAAAACAGTGTGAATGAGATTGATAGAATATGTGGAGAGGAGAAGAGGGTACGAGAGAAAAGGAATGAAGAGAAACTGAACGGGCATAAAAGGAAAATTTGTAAAATAAATTAAATTATTTGTGGAAAGGTGTTTGTTTTCATAAAGGTAAGTATAAGACATTTCATGTTTATTTTCAAGCATGAATAACTTTCTTCCTGCACAATGTTATCCTGATCACCCTCCTCCACTACTTTCTCCTCTTAGTCATCATCATCATCAGTACCATTAAGATCATCATTATTATATGTATTATGATTTAATTTTTCCTTACATTCTATTTACTTTTTCCCAGCAAAAATGTAACAGAAATGTATATTAGGTGCGTATTTGTGTATACATTCATCCTTATATGTTATATATATACAATATCTCATTCAAGTATGTGCACCCCTAAAATATTTCAGTGAAATTGCCATTAATCTGATAATATCAAAGAAAATCAAACACAATTTATACTGAATAAAATATATTATACATGCAAAAATTATACAAATTTGGAACACAGAACAATAAACATTTCCAAAGATACGAACGAAAAATCTATTTTCAACAATACAAAAATATGTACACCCTAAAGGATTATATGCTATATTTAACATTAGGTGTGACTGCCCTTGCTTTCAATGTCTGCTTTTAGTCTTCTGGGCATTGAGTCGACCAAATTTTTGCATATAACCGATGAAATCGGTTATAAGCAAATCGGTCATCTTGAATCAAGTCTTTCAACTGTGTTACATTGCATTGTTTTTTCTTCTCAACTTTTCTTATCAAAACACCCTGCAGATTGTTTTATTCGGTTTAAATCAGGTGACATGGTAGCCCAAGGCAATACCTTTACCATTTTCATCTGATAAAAACTTAGTTGTCATCTTTGAAGTTTGTTTAGGGTGATAATCATGATGGAACAGGGAATGCCTTCTTAATTCCTTGATGGTTTTCAATATTGTTTTCTGCAATATGTCACAATAAAGCCTTGAATCCATTGTTCTCTCAATAAATGTCAGTCCTCATACACCAGCCGCACTCATGCATCCCCAAAGTATAACACTTCTGCTGCTGTGTTTCACAGCAGGCATTGTGCATTGGTTGCTGTTATCTTCACCAGGTTATTGCCATTCTCATTTAATACCATCTGACCCAAACAAATTGATCTTAGTCTCATCAGAAAAAAAAAAGTTTTATTCCAAAACTCCTTCCCCTTACTCACATATGTTGTGATAAAAGAAAGAGAACTTAATTTATGCCTGGTAATGAGGAGAGGCTTCCTACAAGGAATGCGTCCATAAAGACCGCACTGGTTCAAACTTATGTGAACTGTTTGGATGGATACACTCTCTCCACTAACAGAACACACTTCTTCGGCCAAAGATGAAGTGGTATGATGCCTGTTGTCCATCATGCAACATTGGATGTGGTGAATATCATGCGCACTTAGAACAGAAGGACAACCTGGATGATGTTTACTGTTTAGGTGTCCAGTATCTTTGTATTTCTGAATTACTTTGGAAATAGTATTTACACTAATATGTATTTGTTCGCTAATTAACTTGTAACCTAAACTATTCTTGTGCAAACTAAAAATAATTTTCTTCAATCTTCAGACAATTGTTTTCCTTTTGGTGCCATTTTAATCACAATGAAGAAGATTCTCGCCATGGTACACAAATCAAATTCCTGCAGATGCAATAACAATGACTGGTGCAAAAATGTCAGGAGAAATAATTTATTAGAAGTGAAATTATCAGCAATGTTTGAATTTAGTAAAAAAAAAAGCGGATATAATATAGAATATAGCAAATTTCATTTAGGGTGTACATATTTTTGTAATGTTTGAAAATTGATATTTCGTTCATATCTTTGAAAATGTTAATTGTTTTGTGTTTCAAATTTGTATAATGTTTGCATGTATAATGTATTCTATTCACTATAAATTTTGTTTGATTTCCTTCAGTATTATCAGAGTAATGGCAATTTTACTAAAGGTTTTTAGGGGTGTACATACTTCTGTGAGATACTGTATGCACGTGTGTGTGTGTGTGTGTGTGTGTGTCTGTCTGTCTGTGTATTATGTATATGTAAATGTAAAGTGTAAAAGAAAAATCTAAAGGAAAAAACGATTTTCTTTTTAATATAAAACCATCATTGAAAATGAAAGCTTCTACCAGTTTGTTCCAATGTCAGAACAAAAATATTTCAAAACAAATATTTCAAAGCCAACAAAACTTACCACCCTCAGAGCATATACAGAGAGCATTATTCTCTAAGGAGCCAAAACCTGGATTTGAAGAAGGAGCTTCATAATCAGAAGCTTATCCCAAACACCAAGCTTGTCATGCAGCTTCAAAAACACCCATGGCATGAGGTGAATATTACAGAGAAAATTTATGTTATGGTCACATTGTACCACCAATCTCTATCATTGCTCAATGCAGAATAGGCTGGTCACTATTATCTTGCTGAACAACAAACCACCAGCCTTGTAGATTTGGAACAAGCCACCAGTCCTGGAGACATGGAACAACAAGCCACCAGTTCTGGAGACATGGAACAACAAGCCACCCGTCCTAGAGACTTGGAACAACAACAAGCCACCAGTGTTTGAGACTTCTGAACCCTAATAGGTGATGAAGACCAATTATTTACATTGATATAATTGGCAGAAACACATCACATGAAATTAAGGAGCATAACAAAGTTTATGGGGGATAGAATTTCCTGGCATGGTATTTTGAGATGCATCCCTGCTGCAGATGCTTGAAGAAGAAAGAAGAGACTGTGTGAGTTACTGATTGGTATTCCATTTTTCATGAGCCTCAGGTAACTCACACAGAGGTTTTAATAAACGTTATTCAACTCTACCTCACTACATTGAGTACTTGCCTTTGTTCATTTGCAATTATGCAGTTTAGTATTATCAATTATACCCATCAAAAGATGACAGTCAACTCTGAGGCATAGGAGTGGCTATGTGGTAAGTAGCTTGCTTACGGACAACACGGTTCCGGGTTCAGTCCCACTGTGTGGCACTTTGGGCAAGTGTCTTGTACTATAGCCTCAGTGAGTGGATTTGGTAGACGGAAACTGAAAGAAGCCCGTCATATATATGTACATACATATATATATATATATATATATATATATATATATATATATATGTATGTATCTGTGTGTATATGTTTGTGCATCTGTGTTTGTTCCCCCAACATTGCTTGACAACCGATGCTGGTGTGTTTACGTTCCCGTAACTTAGCGGTTCGGCATAAGAGACCGATAGAATAAGTACTAGGCTTCCAAAGAATAAGTCCTCGGGTTGATTTGCTTGACTAAAGGCGGTGCTCCGGCATGGCTGCAGTCAAATGACTGAAACAAGTAAGAGTAAGAGTATATCTCTCTAACGTAGTCAAAGTATTGAGTTTTATGCAAGTTAACATTTTCAGTATGCTGGGTGGTTGGTATTAGGAAGGGCATCCAGCTGTAAAAACCAAGCCAAAACAAACACAAAAGTCTGGTGCAGGTTCCTGCCTAGCTAGCTCCTGTCAAACTGTCCAACCCATGCCAGCACAGAAGGTGGATGCTGGATGATGATGATGATGATGATGAAAATATATTTCACATCTTTTAAAAGTCTTATGTTACAACATCCATATGAACACACACATGCACACATTTATGTATGTATGTATATATGTATGTATGTATGTATGTATGTATGTATGTATGTATGTATGTATGTATGTATGTATGTATGTATGTATGTATGTATGCATCTATCTATCTATCTAGCTAGTTAGAAAGATAGATAGATAGATAGATAGATAGATAGATAGATAGATAGATAGATAGATAACCACATGATATATACATATAAATATATGTGTGTTCATCCATTAAAATTCCTTGTCATACATTTAGAATATATATACATATATATATATATATACACACACATATACATACATATGCACCTACCTACCTTCCTACCTACCTACCTACCTACCTACCTACCTACCTTCCTACATACATACATACATACATACATACATACATACATATATATATATATATACATTCATATCATTGTTTAATGCCTACCTTCCATGCTAGCATGGGCGGTATATACATACATACATATATATATATATATATATACTAGTACTAGAAGTGTGAAAAAGAATTTGGATGGATAAAATAGTTGAAATTGTAATTCGCAAAAATACAAAAATCTCCCTTTTTTTGGTGATTTGTTGCAACACTTTTATGCTTTTTTTTAGTAAGCCCTTATGCAATTTTTAAGTGCTCAAATTTATCATTGTATTGGAAAATATATATCCCAATAGAAAAGTTTAAGATAAAACAAGAAGAAATAAATTTACGAAAGAGAAAGTAGAAAAACAGATTCCCCAAAATACAAGCAAAATATATAACAATGATAAGGAGTTTTTACAGGAAACATTAACTGATTTTTATTTTACCAGTTTTGCAAATTTGCTAATCACAGAATTCCAGAAATATCATATACCTTATTAACTATCCTTGTGACTTGTCTGAAGGTGGTGGGTAGTTTTTTTTAATCATTATTATTATTATTATTATTATATTATTGTTATTGTTGTTGTTGTTGTTGTTGTTGTTGTTGTTATATATATATATGTAATAAATATATATATATATATATATATATATATATATATATTTATTTATTTATTTTTCTTTAAGATTACTCCATTTATATTTTCATATTTCTTACAACCTGTTTCTTCTCATCCAGCAAATGAACTATAATTTTTTCTTTCATCACATTTGTCTAAATTTACAAACTGCATGATAGAATGACCTGCTTTTTCTCATCTACCAAAAGAACAGTAATTGTATTGCTAGTATAGTTTAGTAGATAAAAACTTCTCATGTGATAAATTGCTAGTAAATTATCAGCATACTTATTTAAACTATATAACAGAACTTCCTAATGACAATATATAAACCCATAATAGTAGGACTGTAGACTTAGTGAGTGATAAAATAGAGATACACTACTGACTATCCAGCATTGGTTTCAATTACAATCATAATTTAATTGACTTTCACTGCCAATATTCTTAAAAACAGGCATGAGTGTCCCATACCTCTGAAGTCAATCACTCAATGATATATTGTACTATTATGAAAGTGAAAGTACATGCATTTAATAATGTTTTGACTGTTTTTATTACACTTATGTTAGGAATATATAAAGAGTTTTTAGTTTATGGAAGGACAGATTTTTAAGAACAGAACTATGCAGCTTAAATTATCTACTTTACCAGAACAAGACCAGTCTCTGATTTTTGTGGGTTCCAAGTTTGTTACGGTTAATACGAACCATTTTTTAACTTCTCTCCAGGTGATAGAATAAGATTATTGATGGAGAAATTCACTCAAGTAAATCTACCAACTCACTTTGAATTCTGGCTGATTGGAATATTTCAACAGCAGTTTCTGTTGTAAATATTTACATGTGTGTGTGTGCGTGTGTGTGTGCATCTGTGCATGATAGATATGTCTCAGTCATTTTGTAGTATGAATATACTACATCTAGATGGCGAGCTGGCAGAATAGTTAGCATGCCGGGTGAAGTGCTTCGCAGTATTTCGCCTGTCGCTATGTTCTGAATTCAAATTCTGCCGCGGTTGACTTTGCCTTTCATCCTTTCGGGGTCGATAAATTAAGTACCAGTTATGCACTGGGGTCGATGTAATCGACTTAATTCGTTTGTCTGTCCCTGTTTGTCCCCTCTATGTTTAGCCCCTTGTGGGTAATAAAGAAACAGAATATACTGGAAATTTGTTCCTACAGTGTTTTCTATGTAAGAATGAGACATATAGAGGATTTGGGTTTATTATTGATCTTTAAAGATCACCAATAAAACAAAGGAGTTGAAATAAAGTCAAAGATTTATACTTTATTGCAACCTTCTCTTCTTATATGATAGAATATTCCTAACTCATATGAATAAATGTTTAAATATTGCAGCAATAATTTGGATAATAAAACAGATTGTATCTTCTCATACATCACAGCATAATTATGACAAAGCATGGAAGTGTAATTGAGTAGAATGCCAGCTAATGATCACATGATATACATTAACAGCTCAAGATTTAATTCTATTGAGTTAACAGGACTAATCACATATTAACAGACAACACTGATTGTGTAACGCCAAGCAATTGGCACTGTTAGTTGTACTAGCATGAGATATATAATCGATTGATTGTTTATATATTTACAAAGCTATAAAGATTTAAGGAAGAGATATAGTCACTTGAACCAACCTCACAGGAATAGTAAAACATTAAGTACTTATTTGTACTTGTGGTGACATTCACCCTGGGCGGGTTGAGTTGGTTTCTTCCTTGGAAGAAGTTTCGTGGGAATATGTGGATTTCACAAGTGGTCCCCAACAATCCTGCATGTAGAGACATACTGTTTGCTGCAGATTGTCCGCAGACACAGGGACAGAACGACCGAGGAACTGCCAGTTGCTGAAACAGACACTCCGAGGATTTTCACTAGAGCCCCGTCTGTCGGGTTGCCGCAGATTGTCCGCAGACACAGGGACAGAATGACCAAGGAGCCGCCAGTTGCCGAAACAGACACTCCGAGGATTTTTCACCAGAGCCCCGTCTGCCAGGTTGTGACCCTAATACCACTCGGTGTCAGATCAATCCACACAGAATAAAGAAGACAGAATCTGAGGAAAATAAAGAGGGTCTCATTTAGCAAAAGTTAATCTGAGAGACAGTCTGCCGAAATGTTGTAAAGTCTGATTGCTGCGAAGAACAGAAAGAATGATGCTTTTAGCTCTGCCAGAAATGCCTTCATCTTTCTTTATTCTCCATTGAGAAATAAGATTTCAAAATGGTAAACGTCTCACACTTCACAGCAATTAAAATTACAGACATTCTGTGAACTTATAGTAGAATTAAATAGGTCAAGACATTTAGTCCTGTGGTCTACCATTTATGCCATATCACTGCTATTGAACTAAGTGCAGTATTGATTTGTTGATTGATTGATTGATTGCTATCGCGGTATTTAAATTAATTCTTGAATTTAGTAAACATCACTTTTTATCACACTGACACTAACCATCACACAGAGAATATTTTAAATGCATTTTTACTAGATTAGGGATGCGTTAAAACACATGTCTGTGTAATTGAAAAGATGCACACACACACACACACACATACACTCACACACACACACACTCACACACACACACACTCACACACACACACACACTCACACACACAAGCACTTTCTTCATACACTAACACACATACCTACTTACACAGAGAGACAGATATGATCAAGCACACTACCATATTCACTCATACTGGTACAGTTCACTAAGTCCAGTGTAGATTATCTAAAGCACAGAATAAACTTTAACCAAAAGGTTGACCTTGATTTAAGGCAATTAGCTGTTTTCTTGGGGTTAAAACAGAGAGTATAGTCATGTGGTCAAGAAGCTTGCTTCTCAAACATAATGATCTGGGTTCAGTCCTATAGTGTGACATCTGAACAAGGGTCTTCTACAATAGTTTCATATTGGCTAATATCATGGGCATATGGGCATGCATGTGTGTATATCTATATATATATATGCATCGTCGTCATCATCATCATCATTTAACATCCCTTTACCATGCTGCATGAGTTGGACATTTTGACAGAATTTGATCAGTTGCAGAACTGTCTTGAGCTCCAATTCAGTTTTGAAATGATTTTTAAAGCTGGATGTCTTTCATAATACCAATCATTTTGCAGTGTGTACTAGGTACATTTTTCATGACACTGGCACTAATGAGGTCACCAAATATGTATGTAAATATATATGTATATATACATATATATGGCATTGTCTTTATCACCATCATCACCACCAAAACCACCACTCCAACGATGACAATGATGATGATCCCAACCATCCTCCTCCACATCCTTATTGCTTTTATGTCCACTTTACCATGCTCACATGGGTCAGATGGAATTTATTGAAGCAGATTTTATATAGTCAAATGCCCTTCTTCTTTCTTTACTACCCACAAGGGGCTACATACAGAGGGGACAAACAAGGACAGACAAATGGATTAAGTCGATTATATCGACCCCAGTGCATAACTGAAAGGCAAAGTCGACCTCGGCAGAATTTGAACTCAGAACGTAGCAGCAGATGAAATACCGCTAAGCATTTCACCCAGCATGCTAACGTTTCTTATTTCTTTATTGCCCACAAGGGGCTACATACAGAGGGGACAAACAAGGACAGACAAAGGAAATGAGTCGATTACATCGACCCCAGTGCACAACTGGTACTTATTTTATCGACACACTGAAAGGATGAAAGGCAAAGTCGACCTCGGCAGAATTTAAACTCAGAACATAACAGCAGAGGAAATACCGCTAAGCATTTCACCCAGCGTGCTAACGTTTCTGCCAGCTTGCTGCCTTTCAGATGCCCTTCTTATCACACTCCTCATCCGACCTATTTCTAAGTAAGGTAATGTTTCACCATGTTCAGATAGGTTTTTCATGAAGAACTGGAAATCAACAATAGTGTATGTATGATGGTGTCACTTGTTTACAACCATCACATGATATCAAGACAAAGGAATACACATATACACACATACATACAAAAACATATAGACATACATGCATTCATTGGGGCCCTGGGATATCTAACACACTGCCTAAATACCAATCTTGAGAAATTAGGCTTTTCAAAACCAGAAAGGAGAAAGCTAATTTGAAGACTACAGATCCAATCCATCACTCGAACTGTAAAAATCTGTAAAACTTTCCAGAAGTTTATCATTTAAATATATATGACCATGTCTAGATATGCAACTATATGCATGAAAATACACACAAAGAGCAAAACATACAAATCTGACATATGCATACATACATACAAACAAAAATACCCTGTTGCTGATATTGAAATTCCAATAAAGGAGACTTGAATTTAGGTTAGGAACCAGCTCTTTCTCTATTGCAAAAAATCTTGAAATAAAACTGAACAATGACATACATGCATATATATATATATATTTCATCATCATCATCATCAATATTTAACATCCACTTTCCATGCTGGCTTGTGTTGGACTATTTTATATGTTTTTTTATTCTTTTTATTTGTTTTGGTTGTTTGACCTCGACCACACTGGAGCACTACCTTGAGGGGTTTAAGTCAAACAATCGACCTCAGGACTTATTTTTAAATCCTAGTACTTATTCTATGAGTTTCTATTGCTGAACCATTAAATTATAGGGATGTAAACACACCAACACTTGTTATCAAGCAGTAATGGTGACACAAAGACACACACACACACACACATAGATAATTATATGCACACATACACACACACATATATACGATGGGCTTCTGTCAATTTCCATCTACCAAATCCATTCACAAGGCTTTGTTCAGCCTGAGGCTATAGTAGAAGACACTAGCCCAAAGTTTCACACAGCAGGACTTAACCTGGGACATTGTGGTTGGGAAGCAAGCTCCTTAACACACAGCCACACCTGCACCTATATATATATATATATATATATATATATATATATATATATATATATATATACATTTAAATATTTGTTGTGCAAGATATTTTATGTGAAGTCGTGTGTTGAAACAGATATTGTTATATTTCGGAATGGTCATTTTGCCAGTTTAGCCAATAAAAACACACGCACTATATATTTGGTGTTATTTTGCTTCAGTGTTATTTATTTTTTACATTAATCTTAATCTTATTTCGGCCAGAGTTCTTTCGTCACACTCCTGTGACCGCATCAGTGGTCCTTTGTTTTCTTCTTTCTTATTTGTGTCTCTCCTTACTAAATGGCTGACGGTTAGTAAGGAGAGACACAAATAAGAAAGAAGAAAACAAAGGACCACTGATGCAGTCACAGGAGTGTGACGAAAGAACTCGGGCCGAAATAAGATTAAGATTAATGTAAAAAATAAATAACACTGAAGCAAAATAACACCAAATATATAGTGCGTGTGTTTTTATTGGCTACACTGGCAAAATGACCATTCCGAAATATTACAATATATATATATATATATATATAATATATATATATATATATATAATATATATATATATATATGAATACATTGAGTATCTCACAGAAGTATGTACACTCCTAAAAAATTTCAGTAAAATTGCCATTACCCTGATAGTATCAAAAGAAATCAAACGAAATTTATACTGAATAAAATACATTATATGTGCAAACATTATACAAAGTTAGAGCACAAAACAATAAATATTTTCAAAGATATGAACGAAATATTAATTTTCAAACATTACAAAAATATGTACACCCTAAAGGAAATTTGCTATATTCTATATTTTATCCACTTTTTTTACTAAATTCAAATATTGCTGATAATTTCAATTCTAATATATTATTTCTCCTGACATTTTTGCACCGGTCATTGTTATTGCATCTGCAGGAATTCTGATTTGTGTACCGTGGTGAGAATCTTCTTCATTATAATTAAAATGGCACCAAATGGAAAAGAATTGTCTGAAGATTTGAAGAAAATTATTTTTAGTTTGCACAAGAATAATTTAGGTTACAAGTTAATTAGCAAATACATATTAGTGTAAAGTAGTTCAGAAGTACAAAGATACTGGACACCTAAACAGTAAACATCATCCAGGTCGTCCTTCTGCTTTAAGTGCACATGATATTCGCCACATCCAACATTGCATGGTGGACAACAGGCGTCATACCACTTCATCTTTGGCCCATGAAGTGTGTTCTGTTAGTGGAGAGAGTGTATCCATCCAAACAGTTCACATAAGTTTGAACCAGTGCGGTCTTCATGGACGCATTCTTTGTAGGAAGCCTCTCCTCATTACCAGGCATAAATTAAGTTCTTTTTCTTTTGTCACAACATATGTGAGTAAGGGGAAGGAGTTTTGGAATAAAACTTTTTTTTTCTGATGAGACTAAGATCAATTTGTTTGGGTCAGATGGTATTAAAGGAGATAGGCGATGACCAGGTGAAGATAATAGCAACAAGTGCATAATGCCTGCTGTGAAACACAGCAGCAGAAGTGTTATGCTTTGGGGAGGCATGAGTGTGGCTGGTGTATGAGGACTGACATTTATTGAGAGAACAATTATTGTGACATATTGCAGAAAACAATGTTGAAAAGCATCAAGGAATTAGGAAGGCATTCCCTGTTCCATCATGAAAATCATTCTAAACACACTCCAAAGATGATAACTAAGTTTTTATCAGATGAAAAATGTAAAGGTATTGCCTTGGGCTACCATGTCACCTGATTTAAACCGAATAGAACAATCTGCAAGGTGTTTTGATAAGAAAAGTTGAGAAGAAAAAACAATGCAATATAACACTGATGAAAGACATGATTCAAGATGACCGATTTGCTTATAATCGATCTCATCGGTTATATGCAAAAGTTTGGTCAACTCAATGCCCAGAAGACTTAATGCAGATATTGAAAGCAAGGGCAGTCACACCAAATATTGAATATAGCAAATAATCCTTTAGGGTGTACATATTTTGGTATCATTTGAAAATTGATATTTTCTTCATATCTTTGAAAATTTTTATTGTTTTGTATTCCAAATTTATTGTTTTGTATGATCTTTGAACTTTGAACCTTACAGTGGCAATGACTAGTGACCAAGACCTTTGGTGATATGCTGTGCTTTAGAAGACCCATCAAGCCAAGTGAAATCGTAGTCATGGCTGATGCTGTTGTCAGGTAACTGTCACCCATGCTGGAGGCATGTAAAAAGCACCTTTCAAGCATTGGGCCTGACAGAGGCAAAGTGATTGAGTTTGTTTCAAGTGTTGGGCCTCAGAGAGGCAATGACTGAAACCTTTGGCATTATGTTGTGCCCATCAAGCAGACCCATCAAGCCAAGCAAAATCACATTCATGGCAGATACTGGAGTCATTCAAATGGCACCCGTGCTGATGGTACATGAAGGTACCGATTACACTCTCAGAGTGGTTGGCGTTAGGAAGGGCATTCAGCCATAGAAAACTATGCCAAATCAGACTGGACCCTGACGCAGCCTTCCAGCTTACCAGCCCTGGTCAAACTGTCCAACCCATGCCAGCATGGACAATGGACGTTAAATGATGATGATGATGATGATATATATATTATATATATATATATATATATATATATATAATCAAAATAAGCAACAAGGATATCCAGAGGTAATGCAGTAAGATTGTTTCATGTGACTCCATTTAATTGAACAATGCAAGTATTACGTCAGTTTTAAAATGTAGAGCAATCTTCAGCTGCATAAAAATATAGAATTTAGTTAAATTCAAAAGATTCATTTTTATAGTTAAATGGAGTCGCATTAAACGATCATACTGCATTACCTCTAGATATCCTTGTTGCTTATTTTGATTATAATTGCCCCATTTTGAATTATATGGATAATACCATACCAAATTCTGGTGCCTTTAACTTAAGTACCATATTCAACTGAATCTAAATTTTTACTGAACTTACAATATATATATATATATATATATACCGGAGTAAGCACATAAATGTGAAACAAGGTGGAAAAAAGAGTACTCAAATACCAGAGGTAGAGTAATATGCTTTATTTAAAAGCAGCAGAAATATAAGAAAAGCTGTTACTCAGAGTTTCATGTTCCCGTTCATCGGACAGATTCTATTTTAACAAAACTGTCCAATGAATGGGAATGTTAAACTCTGAGTAACAGCTTTTGTTATATTTCTGCTGCTTTTAAATAAAGTATATATATATTATATTAAATTAGAGATAAAACCACTATTAGGCAAATCAAACAGTGAAAATCATAAACCAATACAAAGAAATAAAATTAATTAATAAAAAATATAATATAAAATTCAAAATTTAGAATATTTAAATTAAAATTTTCCCTGTAAGTTTGGATTTACTCCCTAATATTATATATATATATATATATAAAATTAATCCAAATGTGAAAACACAACAACACGAGTACGTGGAACATGTATAGTGTTATTGGATGCTCAGGAAAGGAAAGAAAGAAAGAGGATTTAATGTTTCGAGCAGAGCTCTTCGTCAGAAACATAGGAAAAAAAAAGATCCAAGGAAGAGAAGACAGAGCAAAAAAATTGCCAATGATACACAGGTGGTCACATTTTGAATGTACATATATATATACATATATATATATATATATATATGGGGAGAATATGTGTGTATGAGTTAAGGATGGGCAAGACCACCCCAACCCACAATTAAAAAATAAAAAACAAAGACTGTACTTCTTTATCATTCACTCTTGTGATTGACTCATTGGAAACCGGTAACTAATAATTTTATTGCTTGCTAATATATAGAAAAATGATATAAAATGAAATAAATAAATTACCAGATATTTCTCAGTTCTTATTGAATTGTGGCACATGCTCCATTGAGATATGCAATATAATGCCTGAAGATACTTGCATAATAAAACTAGTAGTCTAATATAATAGCAACCCAGAAACTTCGTTAATATTTTGCACAACTGGTTCTTAGGTACCTTTAGTGGAGTTCACTTTGTTCTAAGAATTCATGCTAGGTGTGTGGTCTAAGGGTTATTTTCTTCTTTCCTTCTGTCTGTCTTATTTCCTTTATTCCGCTCACTAATAGATAAAAGATAAAATAAAGTAACATGTATTGTATAGAGAACAGACTTCAAATCTTGCTACAGTCAAAATAATATATTTGCCTAAACTCAGTAAAATATTTGGTGATGTCAGAGGTAAAACAATATCTGTCTGCACAGAAGTAAGATGTAAAAGAATAAAATGGTCAAAATTTTAAAGTCTGTTCATTCTCTTTGTAAAGTACTTATTTATAGTTTCTTTCTGAGATTGGGCAAAACTATATCTGTCATATGGATAGTCGTATTGTCATAGGAAATTATGTTATTTGAGAGATTAATTTGGCTGTCAAAATACTGAATAAACACCTTGGCCACTAAAAACAAAATTCTTTAGAAACGGTCATTTTATTGACAACTGCCAAAGCATTATCAAAATATGTTAATGGGCGTGTGTGTATGTGTGTGTGGAGTGGGGTATGACAGAAATTAAACCAAAGATGATTCTCATGATGTTGATGATGATGATGATAGTGATGAGGACAATGATGATGATGATAATGATGATGGCATACAAAAACCTAAATAGCTTTTATTGACATTAGGATTTGAATTTTAAAATGTTTTTCAATAAGATTATTCATTGTAAAAGAAAAACAAGGCAAAAAAAAAAACATAGCGAAATAAACGGATTTGTTGAGAAAAAACAAAAATATCTGTAGATGTTGGTAGAATTCTATTATGGTTTCTTAAGTTCCATATGATAAACAAATGATGTGGTCATCATCTATCTACATAAGAATTAAAGAGGCAGTAGATTTAGTTACTAAGCTGCCAAACCAAGGTAATTCAGTCTAGATCAACAAATGTAGGTAGGAGAAAACTACAAATTTCATTCCAAAGATACTTCATTTAAAGACATACAAATACAGATGTAGCCACAAAGCACTTTCTTACCTCTCAGATATAGTTTATAATTATGTCTTTGCTTTACTGGGTAATGTTCTTCAAAGACAAATGTGGCACTGACGTTAAGACCGCTTTCACTAGTCAGTGCAACTTGAGAACTCAAATACCTTTGTAATGAACCATATCATGGCATTATACTTTAATATAATCAGGTGAAGACTGGTTTACTTCAATGAATTCACAGAAAACTGATAATCTTTAACATATAGCTCAATTGACAGTTGATACCAATTTTTCTTTATAGCTATTTGTCATGAAACTATAAGAAATATGATGTAAATATATTTGCCAAGTATTCTTTATATTTGGCAGTTATCTCTTCCATTTCTCATGGGGCTATTATGTATAAATGCATATATGTAGGTATGCATACATACCTACATATACACATACATACATACATACATGCATGCATACATACATACATACATACATACATACATACATACATACGTACATGACAGACTATCCTATCAAAGACAATGTATAGCAGTTTAGCGAGAAGACAAAAAAAGAAATCCAACCAAATGGACGATCAACAACACACTCACATTACTATTACTACCATTCACCAATCCTTAAATCCTTAAAAATGTTTTAGCCCGAAGGCCGCGGCCATGCTGGGTCACAACCGCTGAATGAGCTACACTAATATGTGAATCCACCTCTGATACGTGGCACTTGATCAACAAGGGAGTTCGATGCTGCTGCCCACATCTGCGTCTCCTGTCGTGAGGTAGGTTCATCTGGGACTCCCGACAAGAGAAGATCCAGTATAGTTTTAAAGAAACCCACATCCACACCATGTAAGTCTCTCAGGCATTTAGGGAGGATGTTAAAGAGCTGTAGTCCTCTGAAACCCAAGCTGTTGCAGTATCTGGTCCTGTATTTTGATGGTGATGTTGGAATCTTTGGCACCATGCAGTGTCACCCTGTTCTGCAGTTGGGGTAAATTTGAATTCCAAAGTTTGGGACAAGACACTCCAGGATTTTCCAGATTTATATCACCACATATCTTTCCCGCCTCCGCTCTAGGGAGAAGAGGTTTAATACTTTCAGTCTTTCCCAGTAGCTGATATTTTGCATTGAGACGATCTTCTTCGTGTAGCTTCTCTGAATTGCTTCGAGTTCTGCTGTTAGTTTTATATTGTGTGGTGACCATAGTTGGGAGCAGTAGTCCAAGTGGCTGAGGGCGAATGTTTTCCAGAGGACCATCAGTGTCTCCTTCTCTCTTGTTCTGAAAGTTCGGAGAATCCATCCAGCTAGCCATCTGCATTTTATCACCAGATTAGTAATATGCACTTGGAATAATGCATCATTGCTCATGTCAATGCCTAGGTCACGCACTGATTTTGACTCAGGGATTGCAATTCTTCCTGGGCCAGTGTATCCAGTCTGCACGTCATTTACCTTTGTGTGCCGGTAGCGCAGGGCCTGGAACTTACCTGCATTAAACTGCATGTTGTTGTCCAATTCCTTCACTTCACCTGGTGACTCCTCTGGTCACCAAAAGCAATATGGATATAAGCATGAGTATGGCTTATTAAACCAGCATATGGTCTGGCTGAGAAACCACAATGTGGACAATGGTGATTTGTGGGAAAACTGTTGTTCTGTTTATTTTCGTGTTTTATCATAACTGCTTTTGATGTTGTACCCTTTGACCTTTGAAACTTTGAAGCTAGAATAAGTACTCCCTCCTCCAGTCTACATGTCATTACTAGCAATCTCAAGATATAACTTCATATTATATATACATATATATATATATATATATATATATATTATATATATATATATATATATACAAACATGTATACGACAAGCTTCTTTCAATTTTTGTCTACCAAGGCTTTGGTTGGCCCGAGGCCATAGTAGACGACACTTCCCCAAGGTGCCTCGCAGTGGGACTGAACCCAGAACCATGTGGTTTGTAAGCAAGCTACTCCTACTGTCAACATATGCACTATTTTTGAAAATTAGATCAGCCGAGCTCTGTTTGAATTTGTAAATATCATAAGTAACTATAAACTATCAATCACTTTGATCAAGGCCAAGCAAAATCAGAAACTACCGTCTTAGATACAATTTTTCTGTCTGCAGACTGATTGAAACCTATGTATTTACCACTTTATCAAATTTTATGCTCATTAAAAAGATAAACCTTAAATTTTGCACACACATATACACACACATATATATACACACAGTTGTATGTTCGTGTGTGTATGTGTATTATGTATCCTATTTACACTCATATATGCAGCAAAAGTTGATTACAATTATTCACAATTATATAAAAAGTTAAACAACATTTGTGAGTGTAATGTGTCGAAGATGAAATAACAAATGAATGAGAGGAGTAGTGGAAGTCAAAGGAAGTTAAAACAATGATGTTGCTGTCTTCTTCTTCCAATCAGGACCCACGCCATTAGCCACAAAGAATAGTTTCTAATTCGAGCCTACTCTAAGCTACTAAGAATGCGTGTGGCAACTTGAAGATCCACCCACCACACACAATAGACTGGTGGTTGCATGAGCGCAAAAGCTACGTTGTTATCCTCATTCTGTAAATGGTGGCTTTTAATGGGTGGAGATCTGAACCATCCTGGGGTACAGAGGATTCGCAATCTAGACTAGGGTCTGAAAGTTTACCACACCATAGTAGGTTACACCATGGTTCCTCTACTTTGTGGAAGAAGTAGGAAGAAAGAGTGAGAGAAAGTTGTGGTGAAAGAGTACAGCGGGGTTCACCCCCACCACACTGCTGGAGCCTTGTGAAGCTAAGGTGTTTTTGCTCAATAAACACTCCCAATGCCTGGACCAGGGATCGAAACCGTTTTCTTACAACTGTGAGTCCGCTGCCCTAACCACTGGGCCATTGCACCTCCACTGATGTTGCTGTTACATTTATTTAACTTACAAATTCTGAGGTTGTTTGATAGTGTTCAGACTCTTTGCTGATCCTTCCACATTGGTGAGTTCATTTCGAATCACTTCAGGTCAATGCATACATAGTTATACATGCATATATAAAAATAAAAGAAAAATTCATATACCACCACATGCACATATATATCATATCTACTGTATTTGGGTTATGTATTATATGTGGTGGTGGTGGTGGTGGTGGGAAGGGAGAGCAATGCGTGCAGAGTGTATAAAAGTTTTAGGAACTGAAAATAAGAATGTGTTAAAAAAAAAAAAAAGAATGGGAAAAGCAGATGAAGCAAATGAAGGAATGGATTGAAGGATATAACTAAAGAGAGAGAAATAGTGTTACTGAAATATATGCTGCTGAGGAGAAATAAAAAAAAAATGAGGTGGGAAGAAGAAAGAGACTCTACAAATGAAAGAGAGATAATGACAGAGAGAGAGAGAGAGAAAGATAGCGAAGGAGGTGGAAAATAGATACCTAATGGGAAGATACATACTGTAAGTACATAAAATACTGAAGCATATAACCATATTTAAAGAGCAGAGTTATATATCAAGTGTTTGTCTGTTAATTATGTGTTTATGGTATATCATAAGCTTTGCCAATTAGAGGGGATGTCAACTGTAGTAGTTACCAGGTTGTCTCCCATCGCTATCTAGAAAAAAATATATCGAATTGCAGACATCACAGTACTATATTATAAGTGATAGGCATAATCACATGTGTGCATGTGTGGTGGTGGTGGTGGTGGTGGTGGTATAGAAGTGGGTTGTCTATAATACATATCAATGAAAACAGCTTTCTGGAGTTCAGTGATTTTTGTGATACTTGATACAGTAACATTTTGACATGTAATATATTACCAGGAGCTTAACTTGGCTATCCACTGCACTAGTGGTCATAGGTGTAATTCTGTTGTGACTTTAGTTACAAATTAGTACAATTCAAAAAAGATATTCAGAAGAATATAGGAAATTTTGTAGAGGAAAATGGAGGTTGTTAAGAACACATTTTCAGTATATGATTATACAGATAAATCTACTAAATTATTTTCATATGTGGCTACTTTGATACTCTGAAATATCTTTTATTTTATAGATATACATTTGTACATCATCATCATCGTTTAACGTCCGTTTTCCATGCTAGCATGGGTTGGATGGTTCGACTGGGGTCTGGGAAGCCTGGAGACTGCACCAGGCTCCAGTCTGATCTGGCAGTGTTTCTACAGCTGGATGCTCTTCCTAACGCCAACCACTCTGTGAGTGTAGTGGGTGCTTTTTATGTGCCAGGGGAGGCTAGCAATGGCCACGATCGGTTGGTGGTTTTTACATGCCACCAGCACGGAAGCCAGTCAAGGTGACGCTGGCATCAGCCACGTTTGGATGGTGCTTTTTACGTGCCACTGGCACAGGTATCACAACTACAATTTGTGAACAACAAATGTAACAAGCATGTCTAAAGTTCAAACTTATTCCACAATAGGTTTTGTAGAAAACATGTAATGGTACAAATTGAAACGCATCATTATTTATAGGACAATTCAAGAATTATTTTGAAATAAGTTAAATTTCATTCAGTTTCAAATCCAATGATGTATTTTACCAGGTAACTTCAACTAGGCATGATTGTCATTTTGGCTTGTCGCCTTTTGGTCGACATCATGTCCTTGTATTTGTTCTGATATGTAGGCTGATAGATTAACAGGAAACACACGTCTACGATGACAATACAGAATAAAAACGATGTCTTCTCGTTCATTTATGTATATTTCAACATCATCTGGGATTGTAAATTTGGGGTGCACAATATGATTGCTTGGAACCTATTTCAAGATTTTATTCATACCTCATCATCTTTGTTCATTTCATCAATCTGTGCAACATAATACTGCATCTATTTCTTCATTGCAATTCACAAAAATAATCTCCTACCCCTACATTTATTGCTCTCATGTCTCTTAGGAAAATGATACATCCGGTCTGTGTCTGCACTGTCATTCTCTGTCAAGAATGGAATATCTGTAAGCAAAGTCAATTCACGTATTCAAAGACCAAACTCTTAACCTCATTCTGATATTTAGTACTTCTACATTTTCTGATGTAAGTGCTGGAAGTGCATGTGTACTTGTGACAATAGGGCAACTTGGAACATGTACTGATTTGCTCCATGCAGTAATAACTGCAATATATGCAGTATATACAATACTTATTGGAACAGGAAAATTCTTTCCTGTCCCATTCAAATTCCTTTTTACTGTATTATCAACACAAAAATGCCTGCATTTCTGATCGCAGTATTTATTAAACAAATTGAATATTTCTAACAAGTGAAAATTTTACTGTAAAATGGGAATAATGCTGAAAACTTTCTGTACACATGAAAAGCTTCTACATTGATTTGATGGTAATATATATTTCTTTACTGCCCACAAGGGGCTAAACATAGAGGGGACAAACAAGGACATACAAAGGGATTAAGTCGATTACATCGACCCCAGTGCAAAACTGGTACTTTATTTATCGACCCTGAAAGGATGAAAAGGCAAAGTCGACCTCGGCGGAATTTGAACTCAGAATGTAACGACAGACGAAATACCACTATGCATTTCACCCTGCACGCTAGTGTTTCTGCCAAAAGGTAACTTAGAGGTTCTTACAAGAAAGTTTTACATCTCTCATTAGGCTCTTTGTTTTTTTCTGAAGAAGAGGAGGCTCAGTTCACACTATGTTGCTATTTATTTCATGTCCCCTATATGTGATTATTGATGCTTTGTACTTGGTCAACTTTAATTGAGTAAATCTGTGATGAAAAACAGTTTTATTTATCTCATGCTACCCAAACTCAAACAAGTTTGTCTCATTCATTTATCCTCTGATCATCATCCACTTTGTGTCCAAATTCCCCAAGCCTCAGTGAAAGTTGAAAAAAATGACCATTCCTTTCTTTTCAGAGTGTCAGCTCCCAGGAATTCTCTTCCAGCACATGTCTTTCCTTCATTTATCAAACTTCAACAATTTAAGTGAAAAGTAAAGGACACCAATCTTTCCTGTCTCCCACAATAAGTGAAAGCCATGAGCGCTGATCCTTTCTCCAATGGTAACTAAAATGAAAAGAAAGAAAAAGATAAACAAAACACTAGAATGAATTTATATGCATCCAATTCTATCCTTTTACAGACCATGCTGTTCCTGTGAGGGTCAGAGGGGTGGAGTCCTTAGGTACCTCCTCCATAGGGTTTTATCAGAATCAACCATCCTTACACTTGCCTGGATTTATGTACCATCTAATATTTGATAATTTTTGTGTTTAGAGCAATTCTCATGTTTAGTAGGTGAAAACACTGCCTAAGCTATGTATTAACAAAAAGTGAGAAATTCCTGCTTCGTCTGATTTTATATATCTTAACTGAAGATGAAATCACCCAACAGGAAATTTTCCACAGTAACTGATGTGTGATTGATACGTGCACAACGGTCAGTGATTAATCTAACAGACGTTCTTGTTATGGTTGGCAACCTTCTGAAATATTTGTAATTTTCAACAGCTGCTAAGGTGGCAGGCAGTAAATTTTCATTTTTATGTGTTTCTAAACTACAGTTAATAAAATTTTGAGAATATAAATATAGAGACTGTCAGAATGATGTAGATCTTCCTAATGAGAACCCAATAAGGTTTGAAAATCGATTAAGGTCTTTCATCAATTTTAGGTGTAGGAGTGGCTGTGCGGTAAGTTGCTTGCTTACCAACCACATGGTTCCGGGTTCAGTCCCACTGCATGGTACCTTGAGCAAGTGTCTTCTACTATAGCCTCAGGTCGACCAAAGCCATGTAAGTGGATTTGGTAGATGGAAACTGAAAGAAGCCCATCAGATATATATATATATATGTGTGTGAGTGTGTATGTATGTATGTATATATGTATGTATGTATGTATATATATATATATATATATATATATATATATATATATATATATATATATATGTATGTATGTATGTATGTGTGTATATGTTTGTGTGTCTGTGTTTGTACCCCCCAACATCACTTGACAACCGATGCTGGTGTGCTTACATCCCCGTAACTTAGCAGTTTGGCAAAAGAGACCAATAGAATAAGTACTAGGCTTACAAAGAATATGTCTTAGGATCGATTTGCTCAACTAAAAGCAGTGCTCCAGCATGGCCATAGTCAAATGACTGAAACAAGTAAAAGAGTATGGTTTCAAAACAATCTTATTTTGTTTGGAAATTTGTGATGTTCTGATCCTATCTAAAACTAATACTTAGATATGTTTCTCTATTCAGTTGCAACTGAGAAGAAGCATATTGTAAGAAAAAAAATGTGATGTGTACCTACTACTATATGTGTGTGTTTGTGCGTGTGTTTGTGTGAATATGCCTGTATGTATGTATGCAAGAATAATCAGCTGAAATTGCAAGGATAAACTGGTGCTTGACTGAGGAAAGAAAACTTCAAATGACCCATCCTTGTTTTCTTTGTATCGTCTGTCTGGATGTTTTGTTGTCTTTTTTGTATCACCTAACTGTCTGGATGTTATGCATTCTTGTCCCATTTTGTATTTTATATATATATGTATGTATGTATGTATGTATTTATGTATGTATGTATTTATGTATGTATGTATGTATGTATGTATGTATGTATGTATGTATGTATGTATGTATGTATGTATGTATGTATGTATGTATGTATGTATGTATGTATAGATAGATAGATAGATAGATAGATAGATAGATAGATAGATAGATAGATAGATAGATAGATAGATTGATAGATAGATAGATAGATAGATAGAATAGAATAGAATAGGATAGGATAGGATAGATAGATAGATAGATAGATAGATAGATAGATAGATAGATAGATAGAAATATCAAAAAGGATCAAAGCAATAGACTCACAAAGCTGGTTTACCAGATTCTGTGGTATATACATTCCCCACTAGATGGAATGCTGTTTGTTGCAGGATTACTCATTTTTGCCAGATGAGTGAACGGGGTGTGAAATGAAGTGCTTTGCTCAAGAATACAATGCATTGCCTAGTCCAAAAATCAAAACCTTTTGATCGTGAGTGCAACATCTTGACCACTAGGCCTTGTGCTTCCACACACACACAGACATAAAATCAAATAAGAAACAGAAAAAACAGTTAGTGTGAGTGTATTAAATGTTTATACAATACAGTTTTTACAGATCTATTTCAGCAGATTTTAAATCAGTTTAGCACACAAGAGTTAAGGGAAAACCAAGTCCTGGTACCCACCTGAAAGGCTGGCATGAAAAGTATGGTGGCCCTTCTGATGAGCACCAGGACAGTGTTTTGCCTTTGTGTGTGAAGCCAACTGGTAAAATTAGTTGAAATGAATCTATAGTACTGCAGAGTATAAAAATTAATATATATATATATATATATATATATGTACACACACACATATGAAGACTGTGCTGGTTTGGTCATGTGATGTGAATGGATGTAGATAATTGTATACAGAAGTACCAATCACTTAAAGTGGATGGAACTTGTAGAAGAGGGATACCCAGCACGACATGGGATGAAGTATTGAAGGCTGATCTCAAGATGCTGAGCCTTACAAAGATAACTAAGGATCAAGATATATGGCACATTGCTGTACTCATGTAGACTCGCCCACCACAGCAGAATTGAAGCAGGTGCTGGTGCCACATAAAAAAGCACTGGTTCTGGTGTCACTTAATTAAAACACCCAGTATGCTCTGTGGAATGGTTGGCATTAGGAAGAGCATCCAACCAGAGAAACCATGCCAAGACAGACAATGGAACGTGGTGTGGTACCTCGACTTACTAGCTCTGGTTAAACTGTCCAACCCATGACAGCATGGAAAATAGATATTAAATGATGATGATACACATCCACATTCTCTTTCTCTCTCTCTCTGTATTATCATCATCATCATCATCATCATCGTCGTCGTCATTTAACGTCCGTTTTCCATGCTAGCATGGGTTGGACGGTTCGACTGGGGTCTGGGAAGCCAGGAGGCTACCCCAGGCTCCAGTCTGATCTGGCAGTCTTTCTACAGCTGGATGCCCTTCCTAACACCAACCACTCCGTGAGTGTAGTAGGTGCTTTTTACGTGCCACCGGCACAGGTGCCAGGGGAGGCTGGCAGCGGCCACGATCGGTTAGTGCTACTTACATGCCACCAGCACACACACACATTTATACATATATATATATATATATATATATATATATATATATATATGTATGTATGTATATATAATATATAAATTAGAGAAAAACTACTATTAAGTAAGTTTGGAGTTATACTTCCTAATATTATTATTATTATATGTATATATATATATATATATATATTATATATATATATATATATATATATATATATATATATGTATGTATATATATGTAAACATATATATGGCACTAAACTCATTTAATAATTTTCAATGACTTCATGTTATGTTTCAACAAATTTAAATATACCAACAAAAATTACTGCTGATAGGTTGATCATCATTAAGAAACTACATTCCCATATTTCATCAACATGATATGGTAAGTTGGAACAACATTTTGATTACTAAATATTACAATAAAAATTGAAAATATTTTGGAAAATTAGAGCAATTAAAAATTTTATAGAAAATTTCGTGTGGCTTTGTATATTTCTTTCTTTATTTACTTATTTGCGAGACTATTATTATTGTTGATGTTGGCGTTGTTATTATAGTCATTATCGTTTTGATTGTGGCTATCAATTCAGTTTATCGTAACAGTACATTTAATGTATCTTTATAGTTAATGTTTAAACAGGAGACAAAGTCTTAAAGAACTGTATGGATGCATTTATTACCTCTAACAATCCTTTGTCTCTTGTACTCATATAAATTTTTCATTACTTCTCAGGGCTGCCTCCTGATTAATAATACCCAATGTCTTTTATTTCATAACACAACAGAAATAAAAAAAAGTATTACGTTTGTGCTCCTCATTGAAATTTTTAAAAAATTCCATTAACCCTTTAGCATTCGGATTATTCTCTCAAATATAATAATGCTTAATTATTCACATTGTTTTGAATTAATCATGCATTATCTTATAGCTTTTGAGATTTCAATAATGTAACTGTTTATTTTTAGAATGACACACTAAGCACACTAAGTGTTGTGAGCAGTTGGATCCACCCAGTTTCAACATAAAACAGCTGGAATATTTGGGCCTGACACAACCAGTTTAAATTGTAAAGGGTTAAATTTAAAGATTTTAGTAAAGCATAAGAGACCGTTGTTTTCCTTGTTTATTGATCATATTTTTGTAAAGCAAATTTATAATTAATACATTTTTTAAGATAGTCTTGCATTAGCATGGGTTTTCTACGTCCTTAGGTTATAGTTTTAAAACTCACATCTCACTTTCAGATTATCGGCACCCTATGGTATATGATTGGAGAATGACTAGTATAGGTAACTAAACTAGCCAGCAACTAATTTCTGATGGCTGCAGTGAAATTGTATGCATAATTAAAATGTAGAAATGAGACAAACTTTTATCATCAGATGAATTAGAGATAAATGAAATTTTCTGTTGTGCGTTAGGTTTTTAACCTACTTAGAAAGATTCATCCTCGATATAGCCATTTCAGTTCTAACAAACAATAACATCCAATTATGTGCCAAACTAATACATCTCTGAAATGGTTTGAAATATATATATATTATACATATATATATAGCCATTGGCTATGTCTTGTGTCAAAGAATTTCCATTTCCTTCTAATAGAGTGGTTTCTCTACATCGTTAGTATTGATGAAACCCTCATACAAAATAAGTAGGAGTAAAATTTGCAATGAAAACTGGTTGGAGGGTGTGTTTGTTGCTTTAGCTTAGATCCTTGACATTTTTCTTCAGTTTTTCCTATTCCTTTTGATTTCAAAAGGATCGTAATTGATTATGATAAAGTGATGCCAGCTGAAACAGTTTCCCATGTATTTCATTTAATTCCAGGCATTTTTAGGACTAACTTTGGCTGGTCTTTGTAACAGTGGAAGGGACATCCCCATAGTCTTTTACTTGTACTAATTCAGAAGAAAGAATCCATCCACATTTCCTAGCTTTTGTAGCTGGTATTTCATGATGGTAAATTTGACTTTTTATTTTTCTAAGACAATGAAATCGACCTTGTTTTGAAATGAATCATCACGGGTGAAGAAAAATGGTTTGTCTACAATAACATCAATCAAAAACGATCATGGTCGAAGCGTAATGAACCAGTACAAATCACATCGAAAGCTGAATTGCATCAGAAAAAGGTCATGCTGTCAATTTGGTGGGATTACAAAGATGTGTATTTTGAGCTGCTTCCAAGGAACCAAACGATCAATTTAGTTGTTTACTGTCAACAACTAATGAAACTGGAGGAAGCAATCAAAGAAAAACGAGCAGAATTGGCAAATCATAAGGGAATTGTGTTTCACAATCACAACGCTGGACCACACATGGCCTTTTACTAATTTGTGACACATCCACCATACAGCCCTGATCCTGCACCACCACCATTTATTTTGAAGTTTACAAAATTCTTTAAATGGTAAAACTTTCAATAATGATGATGACCTGAAATCGCACCTGCTTCAGTTTTGGGCTAAGGAGCAGAAGTTCTATGAACGCAGAATCATGAAATTGCCAGAAAGATAGCAAAAGGTCATCAAACAAAATGAAAAATATATAGCTGATTAAAGTTCATTCTTTGTATGAAAAAAAAAAATGACTTTTATTTCACACTAAAAACCCGAAATTACTTTCTTGCTAATCTAATATATTTATATATATATAAAAACCAACAATTGAGATTCATTTGAATTAGGTATTTAAGTTGAAGCACCAAGTCATTCTGGTATTATCCGCACAGCACAAAGTAAGGTGAATAAAATCAAAATAAGTAACAGGATATCAAGTAGTGATGCAGTACGACCGTTTCAAGTGGCTCCATTTAATTGAACAATGCAATCATTACATCAATTTAAATGCAGTGCCATCTTCAGCTGCACAAACAATTAAATGGAATTTTAACAAGTAGGGCACAATATAATTTTTCTCAAATATTTTAGCAGAGCAAGATGGAAGAAACTCATGTTGTCGCTATTGTAGCTAAGAATAGACTACGCTTCTAAGAATCACATAGAGCATAGTGGGGTCATAGGGTTGTAATGGATTGTAATTCATTTCTAATTCATTTATCTCTTAATCAACTACTAAATCTAAGACTAGAAAACTGTGTCTATTTTGAATAAAGAACACGAGTAAGTTGACAGCTCATGGCTAGATATGGTCATGAATATTATCATATGTATCCCTTTTCCTCAAGGAGGAAATAAGACATTAGGAGTAGTCAGCTGGATATAGTAACTGTCTATAAAAAAAGGCAGAGTAGGTGTAGACTTTAAATCATGATGTTAATTATCAGTTAAAGGGGCAAGATACTAAGAAACCTAAGATGTTAATACATAGGAAATTTTATTTAGGAGCTCTATGGGTGATTGTTTATAAACAATATTATGTTGTATAAAAATAAAATTTAAGAATTTCAAAAATGTTAGCATAACCAAAATAGGTAAAAGGTGTGTATATATCAATTATAAAAATTAAAAAGGAAGATTGCATAGAATCAATTAAATAATCATTCATGCACTTAATTAATTATTAGGTGGTTTCTATAAAGACTGCTCAGGGCATTTACTTATGGAATAACTGGGAAGCTATACATGCTATCTATTAATTTTTAGCCATGAATCAGAAAAATGTAAAAGTGCATACAGAAACACACACATTTATATATATTCATATATGTATATATACACATACAACACAAATATTTACACGTTTATATGGATATAGTATGAATATCTCACATAGACTTAAGTAACTGAAAAATAACAATTTATAAGGATAAGAGGTTAATAAATAAGGATATCAAAATACGAAAACAAAATAATAAGAATTTATAGACAATAATATGAAATACATATAACCTATATATATGAAGAGACAGGTGATTAAAATTAGAGGTAGGGAAGATATAAAGGTAACCCAAAAAGAGGGGGTAATAGGTATGGAAGTATTGAGGGCTTTTAAAGGTATTCAAACTGAAGAGAATTTATAAGTTGTAATGTTACAGATGCTATTGTATGTATGATTTTATAGTTTCTAGTTGGTATATGATTTAGTCAAAAGGAGACTTACTTACATAAAGTCACTACAAATATACATAATGTGATCATTAGAGTAGAACATCATAGAAAGGAAAATAGTATTATCACCAAATCACCAAAATAGGATGAAGTCAGACTAACTCCTCAGTGACTATCATGGGATAGTATTATATATAGCACACCACATAGCATAACACATAGCTGGGCATGGCTGTGTGGTTAGGGAGCTTGCTTCCTAACTACATGGTTTCAGGTTCAGTCCCACTCCGTGGCACTTTGTGTAGGTGTCTTCCGCTATAGCCACGAGCCGACCGGAGCTTTGTGATTGAATTCGGTAGGTGGGAGTTACTGCCGTGTGTGTATGTGTGCGTATAGCTGCTCAGTGCCTCTCCGAAAGAGAGGGAGGGAATACAATATAATTCACCATATAACATAATATCCATATAACATAATGATTTTATCATATTTAATACTAGAAGGTAAGTTTACAACGGATATGACACCAAAGTTAATCTCCACCATCAAAGTTCAAGTGTGGCAACTATAATCATTAGTTTTGAAAATACTTAAATGTACAGGTGACACTATGCATAATACCTTTAGATCTAATCTATTATTAATCAGGTTGTTCTTGTCCCTATACTTAAAAATCTCATAAGTTTCCATAGAGCACAGCTCACACCCATATCGATTATCTCTATAAGGCTGCGTTCTCTGTATTATATCCCATTTAAGGCTAAATCCAGACCCACTTTTTTTCAGTTCCCAAATCTTGCAAGATAAGGACGTGCTATTAGCTATTAGTTTTATTATATATATATGTGTGTGTGTGTATGTACTTTTACTTTTATTTGTTTCATTTATTTGACTGCGGTCATGCTGGAGCACTGCTTTAGTCGAGCAAATTGACCCCAGGACTTATTCCTTTGTAAGCCTAGTACTTATTCTATCGGTCCCTTTTGCTGAATTGCTAAGTTATGGGGACGTAAACAAACCAGCATCGGTTGTCAAGCGATGTTGGGTGGACAAACACAGACGCACAAACATATACACACACATACATACATATATATACACACACACACACACACACACACATATATATATATATATATATATACACATATATATATACATATACACATATATACGATGGGTTTCTTTCAGTTTCCCTCTACCAAATCCACTCACAAGGCTTTGGTCAGCCTGAGGCTATAGTAGAAGACACTTGCCCAAGGTGCCATGCAGTGGGACTGATTCCAGAACCATGTGGTTATGTGGTTGGTAAGCAAGCTACTTACCACACAGCCACTCCTGCGCCTATGTGTATATGAATGGCAATAACTAGTGACTGAAACTTTTGGCAATATGCTGTGCTTGAGATGACACATCAAGACAAGTGAAATCTTAGTCATGGTTGATGCTTGTGTCACATAACTGGCACCCATGCTGGTGGCATGTAAAAAGCACCTTTTGAGTGTTGGGCCTCACGAAAGCAATGACAAACGACTGAGACCCTTGGCAATATGCTGTGCTTGAGAAGACCCATCGAACCAAGTGAAATCGTTATCGTGGCAGATACTTGTGTCTGTAGTTGACACACATGCTGGTGGCACTCTCAGAGTGGTTGGCATTAGAAGGGCATCCAACTGTAGAAACTATGACAAATGAGACTGGAAACTGGTGCAGCCTCTCAGCTTACCAACCTTGGTCAAACCATCCAACCCATGCCAGCATGGACAAGGGACGTTAAATGATGATGATGATGATATATGTATTTATACTCTTTTACTCTTTTACTTGTTTCAGTCATTTGACTGCGGCCATGCTGGAGCACCGCCTTTAAAAAAATATTTGACCCCGACGTGATTCGAACACGCAGCCTTCTGATCTGGAGTCAGATGCGCTACCGTTGCGCCACAGGGCTGAGTTTATAAGTTGTATGTTTATAAGCATTATATTGTACCTTTATTTGTGCCTATATTTATATTTCCATTATATTTGCCATAGCAATTTGAGCATTCAGATAGAATATTTGCGCAGATTTTTTTCAAGTATTTTATTTTTGCCTTACTTGCTCATAACTGGCTATTTTCATGTAGCATCTGCACGCTTGCTTCTTCTCTGAAGTATTATGTAGCCACTCAGAATTACACATGGCAAATTTCATGGACAGCTTAATTTCCTAGGTGTCAATTCTTTCACAGTTTTTCATGTAACAATTCTGTGTTCCTTCGTAAGACATGTCCCTTGTATACACACGAATATATACACAATCACATATGCACGCACATGTACATGGATATGAATGCATACAATATTAACAGCCAAAAGAGAATATATACTTATTTTTTTTGATTTAATAAAAAAGAAGTTTGGCTTTTGTCATTTTGAAACAAACGTTTTTAATTTCAAAACAACTTCTCCCATTTTCTTTTATTTCTATTTTTTCCAAATATTCTAAAACTTCTGCTGCATCACACACACACACACGTATATGCATATGTGTTTTTTTGTATGAAATTTTCTTACATTTTAACATCCCTAATATAGCCACACAAATTCCTTTCAAGTTCTTTAGAATAAGTATTAGACCACTGTAGGATTATTTCTAAAAGTCTCATGTCTCTCTCATTCTTTTTGTAACTGTTCCTTGTTTTAAAATAAATCTATGATAATGTAAAGTATAGAAGCCATCTTATCATGGTTAACCACATAGGGGAGGGGGTGTTACTGTAGCTTTGTAGCCCCAAGAGATCGTCATCTCTAGCTGGCTTTAGACACCATATCAGTGCCCTTGAAGTAGAAAAACTCTTATATATTTGCAAGGAAGCCTTCACTTTTGTCGCATCCTGGTGGTTAGCACCCGTTGAAAAGGGACAAATATCCCGAAACTAGTCCGAGCGTATCACTCAGGCTTGCGAGGAGGGGATGGCCTCCCTTTGCAAATAATTCAAGGGCACTGATATGGTGTCTAAAGCCAGCTAGAGACGACGATCTCTTGGGGCTATAAAGCTACAGTAACACCCCCTCCCCAATTTGGTTAGCCATGATAAGATGGCTTCTATACTTTACATTATTGAGCGATTACTGTTTCAATCTCATTCTGAGATTTAATTATGCCTAAATCTATGATACTTTTTAATATATTTATTTGTACACAATCTTTTTCACATTGTTGGCCCCAGGGAAAGACTTAACATCCACAACCAACTGCCTACCCCATTTTTTGATCAATAAAGTTTATATGTCTTGTGTTTGCTTAATTCACTGGTGATCGATCAGATGGCTGACTGTCTCTTAAATTCATTATTGCAAATATTTAGGTCTTATATGCCACAGAATTCCAGGGGTTGAGATCCCTTCTCATTCCTTGTACCATCCTCAGAGTCACCATGTACACTTAAGAAAACCCCATGATATTGTCCAACACATCCCTTAAAGTTACAAGCTGCAATGGTGAGGTCATTGTCTTATGTCATTGGGGTAGTGTATAGAAAATCCTCATAAAAGTGACCCTTTTGCTCATTGGCCACCACTTACTGTGGTGCATGTGCAACTATCAATGTGAATGTCAGATCTTCAAAAGTTAGGGTAATTAGCCTAAGCATAATTATCCTGTCATTCAGCCTGACTAACTTAATTACTTTATCTATAAAGTTCTCTCAGTTGACATGATTCATTCTATTGCTTTTACCATTCCAGAAAAATCTCTACTGTTGCTTCTTTCCTCTGAAGACTTTGGCTACTATCTTATCTCTCATATACAGCATTCATGAACCTACCTCTGCTTTTTCTCCATAACACACACACACATGTATATCTCTTTTACTCTTTTACTTGTTTCAGTCAATTGACTGTGGCCATGCTGAAGCACCACCTTTAGTCGAGCAAATCGAACCCAGGACTTATTCTTTGTAAGCCTAGTACTTGTTCTATCGGTCTCTTTTGCCGAACCGCTAAGTTACAGATACATAAACACACCAGCATCGGTTGTCAAGCAATGTTGGGGGGGACAAACACAGACACACAAACATATACACACACATATGCATATATATATAAAAGCACCATGTCTGGCACCTGTGCAGGTGGCACGTAAAAAACACCCACTACACTCGCGGAGTGGTTGGCATTAGGAAGGGCATCCAGCCGTAGAAACACTGCCAGATCTGACTGGGCCTGACGAAGCCTTCCAGCTTCACAGACCCCAGTTGACCCGTCCAACCCATGCTAGCATGGAAAGCGGACGCTAAGTGATGATGATGATAATGATACATATATACGATGGACTTCTTTCAGTTTCCCTTTACCAAATCCACTCACAAGGCTTTGGTCGGCCCAAGGCTATAATAGAAGACACTTGCCCAAGGTGCCATGCAGTGGGACTGAACCCGGAACCATGTGATTCGTAAGCAAGCTACTTACCACATAGCCTA
>NC_043000.1:136070781-136083281 GCF_006345805.1 Octopus sinensis
ACTGGGTCATTGCACCTCCACATCTTTTATCATGTACCTGCTCAAATATTTTGCTGCTTTGTGAGAGATGTTTTCAGGTCTTCACAATGTTAGATAATAATCTAACAGTTATGACAAGAATTTATTGGAGCAAAGTTTTCTTTGGCCAGACTCCCTTCCTGATACCAACCCTCATCTGTTTCCAAGCAAATTAATAATCCCCCACCCACCAGTTTGTTAAATAACAAACAACAAACAGTCTGGACATGGTCACATGGTGAACTGGAAACTAACGACACCATTTGAATGATGCAAAATATGCTTTTGTAGTGGACTGCAAGCAAATAATTCTGTCTGTATGAAAGAGGAAATCTTGTTTTCAGTCAGTGAACACATGTGAAAACAAAAAGAATTGAACTCACACACACACACACACACACACACACACACACACGTGTATACACATAGATATACATATATGTATTTGTATATCAGATGGGCTTCTTTTACTTTCTATTTACCAATTTCACTTACAAGATAATGCGAGTGAAATCGGTAGATGGTTGTGGTACAGGACACCAGCCAGTGATGTCCTCACTGGGGAACCAAACAATGAACAACATGATTCTGACACATCATCATCATCATCATCGTTTAACGTTTGCTTTCCATGCTAGCATGGGTTGGACGATTTTGACTGAGGGCTGGCAAACCAGATGGCTGCACCAGGCTCCAATCTTGATCTGGCAGAGTTTCTACAGCTGGATGCCCTTCCTAATGCCAACCACTCCGAGAGTGTAGTGGGTGCTTTTTACGTGCCACCAGCACAGGGGCCAGTCAGGCGGTGCTGGCAATGACCTTGCCCGAATCTCTTTACACGTGCCAGTGAAGTGACGTTGGTAACGATCACGCTCGAATGGTGCCCTTTTATGTGCCACGGGAACGAAAGCCAGTTGGCTGCTCTGGCAATGATCACGCTTGGATAGGCATACCTGCACCTGTAAGCCATACTTTTATCAAAACTAATAACATGTTTATTTTCCTTGTAATGTTGTTCCATTTGTGATGTCTTTGATGACAATGTCTTTTCTTCACTACATTGTTACAGTTTTATTCCTTAGAATACTTTGTTTTGTGACTATTCTTTCTGTATGTTAGTGTGACTATCGTTTTACCCCAGGGCAACCCTCACAGAATTGACCTATGAGCAAAGGTATTCAATCTGTGATCACCTCCATCCCATCTTTTTAACGATCTTTGGGACTACATTTTTTTATATGTCCTTATTTAAGTCAGAAAGATATGATTTAAGAGAGATCTAGGTTTAACAGCTACTTCTGCAGGTCATTAATGTGTACCTTGTATGCTTTTTTTAAGGATGTGGTTATATCTCAGCCATAGTTTTCAGAGTTGAATTCACTCTAGAATGTTTGTTTCTGAAGTTACTCATCAAATAACTAAACATAGTCTTCCCATCTGAACTGGCTTTTGTATAGTATTGATTAAACATAAACATACATAGACACTGCCTGATGCCTATATTGCATAACATATCCATCCACTTCATAAGAAGCTGTATTGATAGTTGAGAAATTTTCAAGTATTCAAATGTATTTCTTACAGCACACCCAGATTCAGAAGAACATAGACACTTAACGAGATAGATTCATTACAGCTATTTAACTTTATTTCATGTTAGGGTTTGTTTTATAATTTTCAATAGATATTTCTTGCAGCTAAATTATATGTTTCCCAGTATTTGTTTCTGTGCTTCCCATTTGTGAACTTATATCTAGCTAGAGAAATGCCTTCCATCTCTTTCGTCTTTAAGAAAATAAGAAACAGTATTATTCTATAGAAAAGAAATCAATTGACTATAGCCATGTCTTTTATAATAATTGTCTTGTGTACAGCAAATATATCATTTATGTTCTTGTTGACTAAGATATATGTATGTATATGTGTATACATAGATGGGTGGAAATATATGAATGCATAAGTTATTTAGCCCCAGGTCAACTCTCATGAAACAGTTAGATGATCAAAGTCGTTCTAGTCAAGCAGCCTATGTATATTTTTTTCAGACAGTGCATTTAGGACTACATTTATCCAATGTTGTTTTTCTTGTTTTTTAACATGAGATTGTGATTTAATGGAGATTCGGTTGATTTTGGTGGAAAGGATAATCAAGTGGAAGAAGGAACAACAATTGTTTCTTTCTCATGTTTTTCTAATGAATTTAATGTGACCATAACCAAGATGATGTTCAAACAGATATCCTTCTCCTCCTCCCCTCATCTACGTCTTCGTTGTCGTTGTTGTCATTTTGAAATCCACTTTTCCATGCTTGCATGGGTCAGATGGAATTTATTGAGACAGATTTTCTTTGGGCTGCATATCTCTCCTGTTGCAAACCCTTAAATGTTTCCACAGAAGGTTGTATTTCCCCAAAGGCTAGATATGTTTTTGCAGAATACTAGAACTGAATCATTCATTTTCAACAATCAGGTAATGTCAAGACTCAAAAACACACACTCACAGACACACATAAACACGCACACACATGATGGACTTCTTTAACTTCCTGTCTTCTGATTCCCCTCACAAGGCTTTGGTTGACCCCAGACTCTAGCAGAAGACGCTTTTCCAAGGTGGCATGCAATAGTTCTGGAACCAAAACAATATGGTTGGAAAGTAAACTTCTTAAGCACATAGCTTTAAGCCTAGGTTGGAAAAAATTAAAGGCAGTGAATTGGCAGAATTGTTAGAGCATAAGAAAAAATGATTAGTGGTATTTGTTCTTGCTCTTTAGATTCTGAGTTCAAATCTTACCAAGGTCAACATTGCCTTTTATCTCTCCAGAGTCAATGAAATAAAATATGAATAGAATACTGAGGTTTACATAATTAGCTAATTCCTTTCTTCAAATTGCTGGCAAAATTAGAAACCAGAAATGCTGTTCTGTTGTGTCTGGGGATAGCCATTTTCTTTTTGTGCCTTATAATGTAACACACTCACTGGTAAAATTTCCACTTATTTCTTATTTTTATTTTCCTAAAATTTTCGTTGCATCTTGCAACCTTTTCAATAGTCTTAAAAATAGGAAATAAGTGAAATTTTACCGGTGAGTGTGTTACATTATAAGACACAAAAAGAAAATGACTCTCTCCAGACACAACAGAATATGCTCCAACACACAAATTCAACTAAAACATCAGACCTACTAAATTTTACTTATCCAGATACCATTTTTACATAGCTGAAAATGTTTCTGGACACTGCTTTTTCTCAGTAAATATATAGAATTGTGCAAAAAACTAAATTCAAAGTCATTATGTAAAACACAATAATCAGAAATTATTGTGGCTATATTGACACCATCAAGGTTGTAAACAAGGAAAATTAAGTATTTTGAAGAGACACGTTGGCATTCAACAATAAATTTAATTGCTGAACAGAGAGTCTGATTAGTAGCTAAAAATGTGTATTTTATGTTCTTTATTCATTCCAGAAATTCCCTTTACAGCATGTAATTATCAAATAAAATATTTTGCTCATTTTCATAAAAAAAAAATTATCATGATAAATAAACGAAAAAAAAATCTACTATGTTTTAATAGATAGACATAGTTAGGTATTTTGTATGTTAATTCTATAACATTTTACCATTTTGTTATTTTTTTATTGTTTTTACTTCAGGATCAAAGCATGAATAATTGCTTCCATTTATCAGTCTATTGCAATATTTTTTTTTACAGGTTGCTTTCAGGTTATATATAAACTTGTGACTTTGATCACTCAAATTGCTGTTATATCTAATAGATCATAAAATTCTTCAGCTAACCTCATATATGTTTAGGCTTTTATCAGTTTATTATATTTTTTTGTTTTGTTTATCTGCTTTCAATATTGTTTTGTTTGTTTTATTTATGTTTATTTTTACCTTAAGTGATATCTTGTATGTTTAATGAAGAATATATATATATATATATGCATGTATGTGTTTGTGTGTGCGTGTTTGTATATATATATATATATATATATATATATATAGTATATATATATATATATATAATATATATATATATATATATATATATATATATATATATATATATAGATATATATATATATATATATATATATATATATATATATATATATATATATATATATATATATATATATATGTATATCACACAGGATGTTTCTCAAATATGAAGATATTTCCAATGAATAATTAGTATATTTAAATCTGTGTCTGCTTTTGAAAGGACTTAAATATAGTATGAATGAAAACAAATTTTTCACAGGTGAAATATAACAGAAACAAGTAAATCTCAGTATCATTTGATAAAATACATGTAGTATATTTGATATATAAATAGCATAACACATACGGTATAGCAGAGAAACTGAACAAGTAAAGTATATTGTGTGTATGAAACCAGATGTAATTCTCTTGATATATTTTGCAAAGTATTTAAAATCACACTCCATTGGTTACTAATCTGTGACCATAAATTGTTTCATTGTATCTTCCACTTCACTTGTAAAAATAGAGATGAAAGATTATTGATAATTGAGATTGTGTTCAGGAAAATCATGGGTTTAGTAAATATCAAAAGTAATGTAACTGGTTGTTGGAATTGTATTAAACCCACACACTGTCATTGTTGTACTTTTACTTAAGACATTATACAAACAAAATAGCTGCGTGGTTATTAATATAGGGCTGCTAACATATAGGTTTTGCACTCAAATTTACTATAAGTATGTAACGTAGTTATTAATTATATAGAGAGGATAGTGTTAAGAATATAGAAATATATTAGGCCACAAATTTATTGATATCCTCCATTTTACAGCCACTGTGTTGAAACAGAACATTGTATATGCATCAATAATTTATTAAACCTACTCCATACCAGAAAATAATGATACATGCAAATTGGTGCAAATTGGTCTAATTAGTTTATATAAGCCCTTAGAGGGTACACAATGAATATCGAATGGCATATTTTTACAAGAAGAAAAGAAAGAAAAACATTAAAAATATGTTTAAATTATTGAGAAAAAAACGCCCAGAACAACCTCATCAAGGGAACAAAGAAAAATTAAACAAAAGGGAAAGGGAATGGGGTAGCAAAAGAGTGGTGGTGGTGGTGTTGGTGAGAAGGAGTAACTATATCTTTTGGTGAACTGCTTATAGACCGACTCAAGATAGGAAGAGTCTATAGTAATAAGACTTAATAATGCCTGGACTGAAGTAGCAACAGCAATTACAGTACATGTTCCTCCCTAGAGGATGTATATATGTAGGACATGTACAATAGGTATACAATTTTAGCACAACAAGGTTTTGTCAGCTTCATATACGTGTGTTGAGTTATAAATTTGTACAGAATGATTGAGGTGGAGGTGCAATGGCCCAGTGATTAGGGCAGCGGACTCGTGGTCATAGGATTGCGGTTTCGATTCCCAGACCGGGCGTTGTGAGTCTTTATTGAGCGAAAACACCTAAAAGCTCCACGAGGCTCCGGCAGGGGATGGTGGTGATCCCTGCTGTACACTTTCACCACAACTTTCTCTCACTCTTACTTCCTGTTTCTGTTGTACCTGTATTTCAAAGGGCCGGCCTTGTCACTCTCTGTGTCACGCTGAATATCCCCGAGAACTACGTTAAGGGTACGCGTGTCTGTGGAGTGCTCAGTCACTTACACGTTAATTTCACGAGCAGGCTGTTCCGTTGATTCGGATCAACCGGAACCCTCGTCGTCGTAACCGACGGAGTGCTTCCATCCACAGAATGATTGAGGACATGATATGAAAATAAATGAAAGATGGAAGTTATGAATATACGTATTGCTCTTTTAGTTGTTTCAGTCATTTGACTGTGGCCATGCTGGAGCACTGCCTTTAGTCGAGCAAATCGATCCTAGGACGTATTCTTTGCAAGCCTAATACTTATTCTATCGGTCTCTTTTGCTGAACCGCTAAATGATGGGGACGTAAACACACCAGCATCATTTGTCAAGCGATGTTGGGGGGACAAACACAGACACACAAACATATACACACACATACATACATACACACACATATATATATGTATATATATATGTATGTATATATATATATATATATATATATATATATATCTACAAATATATATATATATATATTATATATATATATATATATACATACACATATATACGACAGGCTTCTTTCAGTTTCTGTCTACCGAATCCACTCACAAGGCATTGGTCGGCCTGAGGCTATAGTAGAAGACACTTGCCCAAGATACCATGCAGTAGGAATGAACCCAGAACCATGTGGCTGGTAAGCAAGCTACTTATCACACAGCCTGCTCCTGCGCCTATATATTCAGGATATACATATGTATTCTTATGTAAAAATCAAAGGGAAATTGTAGTTATGATACCCGTGCCAGTGGCATGTAAAAAGCACCATTCGAACGTGGCCGTTGCCAGCATCGCCTTGACCGGCGTCCATGCTGGTGGCACATAAAAAGCACCAACCGATCATGGCTGTTGCCAGCCTCCTCTGGCACCTGTGCCGGTGGCACGTAAAAATCACTCACGACACTCACAGAGTGGTTGGCGTTAGGAAGGGCATCCAGCTGTAGAAACACTGCCAGATCAGACTGGAGCTTGGTGCAGCCTCCTGGCTTCCCAGAACCCGGTCAAACCGTCCAACCCATGCTAGCATGGAAAATGGACGTTAAACGACGATGATGGTGATACATATATTCAGGATATACGTATATGTTTGCTAAACAATAACATAGTCTTGAAGCATATTAAAAATACTCAGCTTAGAGTTTAAATGAAAGTTACACTGTATGAACTGAATAAATTTTGAAAACAGACTTTACATGGAAGTAGAAAAACAAATTCAATTTTAAGTAGAAAAAATACTAGACTTTATGGTGTGTTGCTTAGTAATGTTATTATAGTCTAGAAATTACATAGCTAGGAAGAGAAACTTTTATGACTATGGGTATGTCTAGAAAGGCTATTGCAAACAGTAGTAACAAAAAGACAGTATGTATAAACACATAACCCTTTAGCATTCACATTATTCTATTAAATGAAATTGGTAAGCTGGCAGAACTGTTAGCATGCTGAGTGAAATGCTTAGCTGTATTTCGTCTGTCTTTATGTTCTGAGTTCAAATTCCGCCGAGGTTGACTTTGCCTTTCATCCTATCAGAATCAAAATTTCAGGCCTTACGCCTATAGTAGAAAGGATTATGGTTAAATGTAATATTTATTTATGCCCTTTGTTTTAAATTTATCATTCATTATCTCGTAGCTAGAATGACATTGTCAGGTTGGTATGAGAGGCCAGATCTGGCTGGTTTGAGCATAAAACAGGTAGAATCATTTGTCTGGATATGACTGGTTTAAATGCTACAGAGTTTAATGCATAAGTGTGTCTGTATATACCTATGTTTAAACATATACACATACTCACACATGTACATGCATGTATGTTTGTGTGCATTTGTAAAATGTGACCGCGTGTGTACCATTGGCGATTTTTTTTCCTCCGTCTTCCCTTCTATGGATCTTTCCTTTTCCTATGTTTCTGACGAAGAGCTCCGCTCGAAACGTAAAACCCTCCTTCTTCCCTTCCTTCCTGAGCGTCCAATAATACTATATTTGTTCCAAGTCCTCGCGTTGTTGTGTTTTCTCTTTGTGTTTTCATGTTTGGATTAACTATATATATATATATATATATATATATATATATATATATACACGGAGTAAACACATAAATGTGAAACAAGGTGGAAAAAAGAGTACTCAAATACCAGTGGTAGAGTAATATGCTTTATTTTAAGCAGCAGAAAATTCAACAAAATCTGTTACTCTGAGTTTCTCGTTGCCGTTCATCAGACAGTTTTTGCTAGAATGGAACCGATATATCAATTCAATCTAGACTCTTACAAACGCTACACCTTTAAAAAGAAATGGACTTGTTTGATTGGCCCTTTAGAAAATTGATATATTGGTTCCATTCTAGCAAAAACTGTCTGATGAACGGCAACGAGAAACTCAGAGTAACAGATTTTGTTGAATTTTCTGCTGCTTAAAATAAAGTATATATATATACATACATTTTCCTAACGCACTTTAAAATGTCATAAAACAGAAAAAAAGACGCATTGTATGTCACCATAAGCTAGCACAAGGAGTTTTAAATTTTTGGTACAAGACTATTAATTTTAGTGAGTAGGTTAAATCTATTTCATCAACCCGTGCTCAATGGGTTCTTACTTTATTAACCCCGAAAGATGAAAGGTATAGTCAACCTTGGCAGAATTTGACCTTAGAATATAAAGCTGGAACAAATGCCAGTAAGCATTGTCCAGTGTCCTAACAATTTGGCGAGGTGACCGCCTTTTAAAGCTAGTACTAATACTGGGGAAAAGCTCTAAAATTAATAGCCTCGTTAATTGTAATAAACTACAAGCCTGTAACTCCACGAACAAACTCCAATAACCAATGCAATTTACAAATTCGATATCAAATTAGCAAATGTGAACGTCGTAAGCTCCAGCACTCTAAGAGTTTCTTCGGCTATATATGTATAACATATTCTGTTAAATATTTTTTTCTACTCTAGGCACAAGGCCCAAAATTTTGGGTGAGGGGCAGTCGATTAGATCAACCCCAGTACGCAACTGGTACTTAATTTATCGACCCCGAAAGGATGAAAGGCAAAGTCGACCTCGGTGGAATTTAAGCTCAGAATGTAACAGCAGACGAAATACCTGTTTCTTTACTACCCACAAGGGGCTAAACATAGAGGGGACAAACAAGGACTGACAAAGGTATTAAGTCGATTACATCGACCCTAGTGCGTAACTGGTACTTAATTTATTGACCCCGAAAGGGTGAAAGGCAAAGTCGACCTCGGCGGAATTTGAACTCAGAACGTAACGGCAGACGAAATACCTATTTATTTATTACCCACAAGGGGCTAAACACAGAGGGGACAAACAAGGACAGACATAGGTATTAAGTCGATTACATCGACCCCAGTGCGTAACTGGTACTTAATTTATCGACCCCGAAAGGATGAAAGGCAAAGTCGACCTCGGCGGAATTTGAACTCAGAACGTAACGGCAGACGAAATACCGCTTGGCATTTCGCCCGGCGTGCTAACGTTTCTGCCAGCTCGACGCCTTATTCATGTAATACCTTTTGTGTGTGGTATGTTACTTTTATCATTTGTATTATGACGTATTGTATAGCATCCTACTGTATGCTGTCCTACTGTTTTGTCTTCTGACCAGTTCCATATATTCTGTAGATTTCTTTATGTGGTTCGAAGATGATGAAGACTTTGCATATTTTTCTACACAGAGATTTCGCCACTGGCATTTTGTATTGTGTGACCATTTCCTGTAAACATGTGTGTGGACATTCACATGTGAATATAAGATTATATTGTTAGTGCAATAAATATATACAGACGTAACGTATATGCAATTTTTGAAAGTTTATGTCTAGAACTGGAATTGTTGTATTGCCTAGAGATGAATAACATTTTGGATGTTAAATTTTAATTCAGATTATTCTATGATTATACCTGGGTCAATATCGTATAGAATAACGTGTTTTATGATAAGCACTATATTCATTATATTATTCCCTCGAAATGCCAAAAGTGGAGAGTAAATAAATTCATGACTATTTCACTTGATACCGTTTACTTTGTGGGCAGCGAAATGATAAAGGTTTGAAAAGATAGATAGATAGATAGCGTAAACGTATTCGAGTGAAGACCTGCTTTGGGGGTTGTCTGTGGTGGTTCGCCGCGTGTTACACATTCATATCTATGTGTTTGCGTATGCCAAACTACATCCCCACTCTTGGCACTATTTTGTTAGTGAACAGTACAACTGTGTGTAAAGTATATAATGTATCACTACGCTGAATGTCGTCGTCCGTGTATCATGAATAGAAAATAAACACGTAACAATAACAATGGTTTTCAATTGGTTGTCTATCCCATTAGAACCCAAACTACACACAACACCGCGCTTCCCCTGTGATCGTTTGCGCTTCTTTAGATATTTCGTTATGATAATGAAAATAATGTAGTAAAATACTCAGTAATCACTTGATGTGATGATTTGTGGAATGTTACCCACGTGAGCAACGAATCTGACCAACCACGACCTTGCCGGGGAAGAATATTACCTACGTTGATCAACAAAATCTGGCCAATCACAATTTCATGCGAAATAGGCTCCAGCGATAATTTCAACTTTTGGTGCACACATGACTACCACCCAGAGAGCTTTGGGATATTGCGAAGAGAGCATGAGACGACTTGGCAGATGGACACCATACATGGCCAACGGCTGAAACGAGCTAACTTCAACTCAATGAACTATCCACAACAACACAAAAACTAACAGAAACTTTTCCGATACAATTACAATTACACCAAGAACAATAACATCTAAACTCTCTCAGCATTTGTTGTTCGTAGTAACCACAGTATTTGTCTTTTCTTGTGTACATAAAGAATAAACATCTGTTGTAAAAAAATGTCAATAGATTTTGTTGTTTCCTTCTAAGTACAACTGTTGACCTCCGACGTTAGAAATACCAATCAGCTCCCAGCACTCACCACAACAGTTATCAGCAGCAAATACGTACGATAATACTATTGCATTAAATCATTATAGCAAAGAGTTCAATAAACATGAAATTTATCTTTAGAGGAACAATATCGTTAAATATAATGATAGTTAGAATGAAAAAGCGAGAATAAAAAATAAAATCCATGCATTTTCATTTAAATAAAAGCATAAATATATGTTATGTTCTCTTGGGAAAAGCACGTACGTTTCATACACACATCACAGTAACTGATGTGATGCTCTTATCAGAGGATATCAATAAGGATGTATGAACAGAAAACCAACGTTGATGGAGTAAATCAGCTTTGAAACAGTGAACCACTCCGCTACCAGGTTGTGGTCTCTACTAAACCAAATTTAAATATTGTGTGTAGACATTATACACATGGTTCCAGGTTCAGTCCCACTGCGTGGCATCTTGGGCAAGTGTCTTCTGCTATAGCCCCGGGCCGACCAATGTCTTGTGAGTGGATTTGGTAGACGGAAACTGAAAGAAGCCTGTCGTATATGTGTATATATATATATGTATGTATGTGTTTGTGTGTCTGTGTTTGTCTTCCTAGCATTGCTTGACAACCGATGCTGGTGTGTTTACGTCCCCGTCAATTAGCGGTTCGGCAAAAGTGACCGATAGAATAAGTACTGGGCTTACAATGAATAAGTCCCGGGGTCGATTTGCTCGACTAAAGGCGGTGCTCCAGCATGGCCGCAGTCCAATGACTGAAACAAGTAAAAGAGAGAAAAGAGAAAGAGAGATATGCAATACAAGGTAAAATAACCAAGTGTACACACACATATACGAAAATTATGTGCCGAAGTAATGATAATTCTAATTTAAAATCACTGGTACATTATTCCTGTTTTTGTTTAATTTCAACTCAGTCCTCGTTCTTACAGCTATCTTATTAAAGATCTAGCAAGGATCGTCTTGGACATACTTTTACCTCAGTCTTTTGTTTTTAAAAATACGCTAATATGAGGATATTTGACTGCTGTATCTAGTAGTTCTTGCGTTCAGGTTGGCGATGCCTCATTAGCTTATCGCATCCACAGTTATATTCGAAAACTTTTTTATCTTGCTGAGAATAGTTAAGAACTTCATACATCCTATTTTTAGTGGTATATCAATGATTCAGCAATTGTTATCCTACTTCATTCTGCCTGTGAGAAGCCAGTTATTTGTCTGATCTTTTTGGCCGGTTTATTTGAACCAATGGCTTCAACCCTTTAGCCTATACACTCTTATTTCTCGTCTCTTACCCTATATATTTTCTTTAATTTTTGTTGTCTATTTCTTTTTGTTTCGCTTTTTATTATATATACACTCGTATTTCCTTATCTTACATTTTAACATTTCATCCGCAATATCTCTATATTCCTTCTGTTTAATATATATATATGGTCTTGAGCTCATTGTCATTTTTGCTTCTATTTTCAACATATATTTTCTTCCGCCATATTACTTTCTTTCGTTTCTCTCCCTTTTTTTGTCTTGCCGTTGTGATAACTTATTTATTACAGGCTTAAATCGTAAGAATTTAGCTATTTCCTTACGCCACATTTTCACTCTCACTGTTTTCCACTTTTCAATATTTTCTCACAATCTGTTCCTTTATTCAACAATATCAATCGCGATTCTTTATTTTACTAAGAATGGAAAAGCATTAATCATTGCTGAAATTTTGTGAACTTGAGAAATGAGATTAGGTTTCTAACTATAATATTTTTAGATTATTTCATGTTATATATTTTCATAATTATATGATTTATATTATCATTAATATACACTCTAGTGATTTATCAGAAGTATTAACCACCGAGCTAAATGCAT
>NC_043000.1:136088281-136098281 GCF_006345805.1 Octopus sinensis
TAAAATAATAAATAATAAATATATTGATAGACTGAAAGTTGGTTCATGCACTTGCTTTTTTAACCTTTCTCTTTATTCTTTCACTACGTAATCCCAATATACAAAATCTGGCCTTGTAATCGTTTGGTCTGCCTACGTTTGTACTGGAAGAAAAAAAAAGGAAAATAGAGAATTTAAAGAACGGAAGTATTCGATAAATAAACTATTTCAGTTTTCTCTTATGTCTTTGATCTCGTATCACTGCAATACATTTTTATTATTTTTTGCAAGTAAATATGCTTACCAGTTCTCGCTTGTCTTTGTTATTCCGACATTGCAAAATAAAAAAAAGTAAGCATATTAAATATTTCTCAAGCAAAACCGCCCTTTTGAAACCGTAAATAAATATGTTTTTTAAGACAGTTTTTTTTAAATATTATTTTCTCTTAAAATATTTCAAAATTCTGTATTCTGAGCATTCGGTCTTTCAAGATATCTATATCCTAATTTTTAGGTAATTTGAAATTCGGTTTACGCACATTCAGCCGTCTCGCATTCAGCTTTATGATCAGTATCCTATTCACATATGTGAGTGTGTGCGCGTGTATATTATGTGTTTCCTTGCTTTGATATCGTATGCAAATTGTAAACTAACTTCACCATCGTATAGATGATGATGATGATTGTTTGCAGTCTTCCATGGAAACATGTTCACATTAGCGGACGATATTATCTTATTTGGAAACGGATCGAGCATGGTGGCAAGAAGAGCATCTAGTTATAGAATATCTGCTTCAATAAATTTTGTGTGACAAGGCGGCAGAACTGTTAGCACGCCGGGCGAATGCTTGGCAGTATTGCGTCTGCCGCTACGTTCTGAGTTCAAATTCCGCCGAGGTCGATTTTGCCTTTCATCCTTTCAGGGTCGATAAATTAAGTACCAGTTACGCACTGGGGTCGATGTAATCGACTTAATCCGTTTGTCTGTCCTTGTTTGTCCTCTCTGTGTTAAGCCCCTTGTGGGGAGTAAAAAAATAGGTATTTCGTCTGCCGCTACAAGGTCGACTTTGCCTTTCATCCTTTCGGAGTCGATTAAATAAGTACCAGTTACGCACTAGTGTCGATATAATCGACTTAATCCGTTTGTCTGTTCTTATTTGTCCCCTCTGTGTGTAGCCCCTTGTGGGCAGTAAAGAAATAGGTATGTTCTGAGTTCAAATTCCGCCGAGGTCGACTTTGCCTTTCGGGGGTCGATAAATTACTTACCAGTTGCGTACTGGGGTTGATCTTATCGACTGGCCCCTCCGCCGAAATTTCGGGCTCTGTGCCTAGAACAGAAAAAAAATTGTGTGACCTGTGCATGCATGGAAAAGTAGGCATTAAAACTCTACTGTTGTGTGAGTTTTCTCACATTATCTTCAGAGTATTAGCACATATACAAAATAGTTCGCTATTTTTATAGATAATCTTTACTAATGTCATATCACCTTTAATTTGTTATATACTTACGTCTGTTGCTTGAGGGGAATATTTTGTGTCTTTTAGAGTGGGTGATGCAAGCAATGCTATCAATGATTTCTGAGTTGAAATTCCATTGTAGTTGGTAATATTTTGCCTTCATGAGTGTCTGTAAGTGCCATTAATATGCTACCCAAAACTTCAAGGACATGTAGCATATTTGATTATCTTTGACATTTAAAATTTTTATGCAATATTGAACATATTGAAAGATTAAAGATATTTGAAAAACTACTGAGGTAAGGTAGGGACTGCATAAGAAGACTACGCCCATTATGTATTATTGTAATGTAATGAATGAAATTGATGTTAAGTATTTGCAGTATTGTAGCCAAGATATAGAAGCAAAAAAAAAAAGGAAAAAGTATTTTTCTTCAAGATCATTGATTCTGCTTCCCACGGTACAAACAATTGCTTTACAAACAATTTGTCTAAAGATATCAGTATGTTCTTATCAGATTAAGGGATTTTAGAAGAAACACCAGTATGCCAAATCTTACAATCTTCTATGCAGTGATTTTAAATCTGAAGTCAATAAAATTATGTAGAAGAGAAGAAAAGAATAACGAAGGCGCTAAAAGACGTCACTGCGCAAGAGTTCCAGCACTGCTTCGACCAGTGGGAAAGACGTCTAGACCGATGCATTGCTTCAAATGGATAATACTTTGAAAGTGATAAAAGTGTAGACCTAAGTGAATAAAAATATATTATAAAATTTCGGGGGGGGGGGGTACCCCCTCGTCAAAATTATAATTAATAGTCACAAGACAAGTGTTAAAATAATTTCCTTGAAAGGCATCAAAATATGTGAATACAGTTTTATATTCTTTTACTTCTTTCAGTCATTTGACTGCGGCCATGCTGGAGCACCGCCTTTAGTCGAGCAAATCGACCCCGGGACTTATTCTTTTTAAGTCCAGTACTTATTTTATCGGTCTCTTTTGCCGAACCGCTAAGTGACGGGGACGTAAACACACCAGCATCGGTTGTCAAGCAATGCTAGGAGGACAAACACAGACATACACACACACATATATATATACATATATACGACAGGCTTCTTTCAGTTTCCGTCTACCAAATCCACTCACAAGGCATTGGTCGGCCCGGGGCTATAGCAGAAGACACTTGCCCAAGATGCCACGCAGTGGGACTGAACTCGGAACCATGTGGTTGGTTAGCAAGCTACTTATCACACAGCCACTCCTGCGCCTATATATATTTCTTTTATTTTTTTCTTTGTCCAGCGCTCTCAGTGTTTACAGTTCTAAATATGGGAATGTCAGAGTGGACACACAATCAATGCCATTTCAGTCACAAATATCCCATTTTATTTATTTATTTATTCAGTCATTTATTTTAAAATTATTGTAGGGGGCGAGTCTATTTTTATGATTACGGCCCATGATTTAAGAGAGATATTATATTCCTATTTCCTGAAAGTTGAGTGAAGAAGTCGCGCTCACTCATTGGCTTGGTTCATTAGAAATGAGAGGTTTTGGCACAGCTGGTTCTGCTGCTTTGGCCTCTTCGTTATGGCCCTGCCTGTTTGGCATCGTTGATTTGATGCTGACTTCCTTGACATCAAATATTTTAATATTTCTTTCATTTTAGTGTTTCTCTTGTTCTCTCTCCATTCTCTCTCTCTCTCCCTATTAGTATACGTATATTTTTGCGCATTCATGTGAATGTATATGAAGGCGCGCGGCTTGGTGGTTAGGGGCATTCGGCTCATGATCTTATGATCATGAGTTCAATTCCCGGCAGCACGTTGTGTCCTTGAGAAACACACTTTATTTCACGTTGCTCCAGTCCACTCAGCTGGCAAAAAGGAGTAGTACCTTTATTTCAAAGGGCCAGCCTTGTCACACACTGCGTCATGCTGAATCTCCCCGAGAACTACGTTAAGGGTACACGTGTTTGTGGAGTGCTCAGCCACTTACACGTTAATTTCACGAGCAATTTGTTCCGTTGATCGTATCAACTGGGACCCTCGTCGTCGCAACTGACGGAGTGCTCCTTTGTGTATGTATATGTGTGCGTGCGTGTGCATGAGCGTGTGTGTGTGTGTGTGTGTGTGTGTGAATGTGGTTACCTTCAGTACCAAATGTTCTGTTGCCAAGACAGCTCTAATGTTCAGTCAGTCGTGCCAAATTATCCTCATCCAAATAGAAATACCCTATCAGCTCATTCTATCATTCAATATATTATAATTCATATCTGAAAATTTAATTAAATGATACACTGTATTGCTAAGAAATTAAACAGAAAAGAAAAGACTAAATATTGTTTACAGTTGCAGATGTTTGAATTGAATTTGAGACTCAATTGTTTTCTATTATTCACAGGAAGGATCAACTAGCAATAAGTTTAGTTGCAATAATAATAGATTATCAGTAAGGATAACAATATTAAATAAGTACCAGTTACGCACTGGGGTCGATATAATCGACTTAATCCGTTTGTCTGTTCTTGTTTGTCCCCTCTGTGTGTAGCCCCTTGTGGGCAATAAAGAAATAGCTATTTCATCTGTCTTTATGTTCTGAGTTCAAATTCCGCCGAGGTCGACTTTGCCTTTCGGGGGTCGATAAATTAATTACCAGTTGCGTACTGGGGTTGATCTTATCGACTGGCCCCCTCCGCCGAAATTTCGGGCTCTGTGCCTAGAACAGAAAAAAAATTGTGTGACCTGTGCATGCATGGAAAAGTAGGCATTAAAACTCTACTGTTGTGTGAGTTTTCTCACATTATCTTCAGAGTATTGGCACATATACAAAATAGTTACCTTTTGTGTACTTGAGACTAGAAAGTGAATTAGTTAATCTGATTGTTAGCAGAATAGATTCTTTACCTATATAAATGAGAATATATTTTAGATTATATATACGAGCAGGTACCCAAAAATAACAGGAAATGTTCTCTGTGGGACAAGTCCAATGTAGTTCAGACTTCCTCCGCTAGAAGCCACCTGATGCAACCCTTAGGCATCAGTCTGCTGACTGGCGGCGTCCAGTGTTGTCGTACTGCCACGTAGTGCATCTTTGTTTTGCTGTGCTTCTCCTCTGTCGATTTTTTCGATTCGATGGTTGAAACGAAGGAACGGCGTGCTTCCGTAAAATTCTGTTTTCTGTCGGAGCAAACGGCAGCCGAAACAGTTGTCATGCTTCAAACAGCTTACAGGGGCGCTGCCAATGAGCAAAACACGTTTACAAGTGGTTTTTACGCTTTAGGAATGGTCACTTTACGCCTGAAGATCAATTTCGTTCAGGGCGACCGTCGAACCCACGAACGAATGAAAACATCACGAAAATTCATGAACTGATCTTGGAGGACCGTCGCCGAACAATTAACGAACTTCTTGATATGACTGGTGTGTCCTGGAGCTCCAGCTAATGAATTTTGAGCGAGGAATTTGGAATGAAAAGAGCTGCTGTGAAATGTGTGCTTCACTTGCTCACAGAAGATCAAAAGCAATCACGACTGAATGTGTGATGTGAACTGTGACTTATTTTTGTTACCCCCGAGTGAAAAAAGTCCTCAAAGGAAAACGTTTTGCAGATGTGGAAGAGAAGAAAAGAACAACAAAGGCGCTAAAAGACGTCACTGTGCAAGAGCTCCAGCATTGCTTCAACCAGTGGAAGGCGAGTCTATTTTTATGATTACGGCCCATGATTTAAGACTGGACTGATGCATTGCTTCAAATGGATAATACTTTGAAAATGATATAAGTGTAAACACATAAACCTACCGTAAATCCTCGAGTATAGTCCGCCCTTGAGTATAATACGGAGGGGATTTTTAGTGGACTGCACCTCTGAAAAACCTAAACCTTGTGTATAATACGCACCCCTTCTCTAACTTGAGTCGTGCGCAATTAAGCCAGCAGCACCTAGTTGAACAAACACTTCCGCGCATGCGTAATACAATAATGGTGATGTTCTTAACTGTTGTATGGGAATGTAAATATGTTTGCAAATTGTTTTGCTACATGTTATTCTGTGTTCTGAATATTTTTATTTTAATAAATGTTACTGCAAGTTTTGGATGATTCTTTTATGACTTCATTGCTTTCAGGCTTAGCTTAAGGTATTTTCGCACCCGACATCACAAAATACGTCTGAATAAACATTGCCGGACAGCAAATAGAGACTCAGACATTGCTTAGAAAATATTTTTCCTTTTTAACCTCGTATACAGTACGCACTAGGGATTTTGAACTTTAAATTTTGGGAAAAAAATGTGGATTATACTCGAGGATTAACGGTAAGTGAATAAAAATATATTACAAAATTTCGGTGTTTTTTGGGTACCCCCTCGTCAAAACTACAATTTATAGTCACAAGACAAGTATTAAAATAATTTCCTTGAAAGGTATCAAAATAGGTGAATACAGTTTTATATATTTCTTTTATTTTTCCAGCACTCTCAGTGTTTACAGTTCTAAATATGGGAATGTCAGAAATGTCACAAGGTAACAGATTTTCAAACTGAATTGTACGAAAATAATAGAACCTTAATTATGTCCCTAGTGGTGGCAATGGTAGAATTTTGGCAACATACTATCATAACTGCCAGAAGCAAATAATGGTTAACATAGGAATGTTTGAGATATAAATGATAGTAATTAAAATGATTTAAGTCAGATCAAGTTCTGGTTTGGTTTAATTTTAGATATTGTTGCAAATTATTTTCTTATTATTAGTAATTTTAGCAATTTTCCCTTGACAGGGTTTGGCAATGCTACTGCTTTAAGGTTGACTTAGATTAATACTTACATACTTTCTCCTTTTGCAGAATGTTTAAAAGAGAGAAGCAATTACGAAATTGATGTTGCTGCTGTGTATATTGTTGAAGGATACAGTTGTTGTTTAGTTCCATGTCAGTTCAGATCAGGAGGATTTATAAATAAAAGCACTTCAGATTGACCAGATGGTCTTTTTTCTTAGGCATTGTACGTCTAGGGCTACATTATTCAATTTGCAACAACAGACAGTTGAACTTGTTGTTAATCCTTAACCCTTTAATTCATATTTAACCCATTCGCATTTAAACCGGCCATATCCAGCCAAAAGTATTCTGTCTGTTTTATGGTCAAACTGGCCATATCTGGTCTCTCACACCAACCCTACAATATCGTTTTAAAAATTAACAGCCACCTCATCAAAATCTCATAGCTACAACATAATGCATGATTAGTTCAAAACAATTTGAATAAAAAAAAACATTAATTTTGGCAGAATAATGCAAATACTATAGGGTTGATGGGAATCAAACTAGTTATACTGTCCATGGCATAAACATTTTTATAATGGCATCAGAGAGAGCACCGTGATCACATGTTCTTTCATATGACATGTTTTTATAGTTAGATAGACTGAACTAGTGATTTGACGAAATGTAGTGTCAGAAGCTGTATCATCATCATCGTTTAACGTCCGCTTTCCATGCTAGCATGGGTTGGACGATTTGACTAAGGCCTGGCGAACCAGATGGCTGCACCAGGCTCCAATCTTGATCTGGCAGAGTTTCTACAGCTGGATGCCCTTCCTAACGCCAACCACTCCGAGAGTGTAGTGGGTGCTTTTTACATGCCACCGGCACGGGGGCCAGTCAGGCGGTACTGGCAACGACCTCGCTCAAATCTTTTTACACGTGCCACCGGCACAGGTGTCAGTGAAGCGACGTTGGTAACGATCACGCTCGAATGGTGCCCTTTTACGGAAGCCAGTTGGCTGCTCTGGCAACGATCACGCTCGGATGGTGCTCTTGGCACCCTACTAGCACAGGCATAATTGCCAGTAAGGCGATGCTGGTGCAAAAGTGCCAGCAACTTTCAGCCAACAAACATCCGGTCTATAGTAAATGATCTGTACTCAGATGTAGAACATGCTGTTCTGTTATTGTTTCTGCAGATGCCTTATTAAACATTGTGCCAAAATAATATGTACAGTGGAGACAGTTTATCGAATGTTCGTTAGCATTTCTCGTAATCAAGTGTTTAGTCTGATATAAGATCAATTGAGATATAATAAAAACACACACACACAAACAGAATCTATGATTTTCATCTATTATATAAAATCCGTTCTGTCTGTCTGTGTGTGTGTCTTCTAGGATCCCGGGTATCCTCCATCCCATTGTGCTCAAATTTGATATGTAGATACCGACGGTATCAGGGCGTGAGCTGGCAGAATCGTTAGCACGCCGGGCGAAAAGCCAACCGGTATTTTGTCTGCGTTACATTGTGAGTTCAAATTCCGCCGAGGTCGACTTTGCCTTTCATCCTTTCGGGGTCGATAAATTAAGTACCAGTTACGCACTGGGGTCGATGTAATCGACTTAATACCTATGTCTGTCCTTGTTTGTCCCCTCTGTGTTTAGCCCCTTGTGGGTAGTAAAGAAATAGGTATCAGGGCGTGTATAAGTCTTGAAAAAATCACATAAATCGATTCCAGGTGAGAATGTGATCAATAAAGCCGTGGAAACGTGCATTTGTACGTGAAAGTACATCAGCTGTTGTGTACTGCTTAAACCATGTTTGTGCTCTCCCTGTCAACAGCCTTATCATTACTGGAACTTTAAACTCTTTGGTTGCATATTTGTGTGAATAAAATCATTTTTCTTTGGAATAGAAAAAAAGTATATCTTTATTTCTTCTTTTGCTGGTGTCTCAAATTTAGGCTAAATCAGTGTTTCTCAAAGGGGAGCCGCACGGGACGGTCGGACATGTTGTTTTGAGAAAATTTGGTTTAAATGTCTGACAACTCAGCACCATCCATTGGACAGGGGTGGGGCGTTTTGCTCGTAATTCTAAATTAGAACATAGGCAAACAGCCACATCAAACATAAATACATCATCAGATAGAAATATAAACAAATTGATAAAGAGACAGATGCAATTTTGCACCATTTTTAATGGGGTGATGTAATATTCTTTAAAATGTCTTAGTTAATCTAAATCTACTTAAACAACCTTCTATCATTGACTCACAACATTGATATGATATGAACAAAACAATCTCAATATTGGCCTCACTTTGATCTGTCCATTCACTTTTCCACATCTCTTTAACTCAGTATTTCTTGAAAGGCCAATTGATAATTCCTTTCAGGTTGATGTAAAATTTCTGCATTTACTATTAATGTTTTACTATTATTTATTATCAAGCTTCCCACACAAACCTCATAAATGCTATCCTATGCAGGAAAAGAAAAAGTTTACTTTCAAGGGTAGTTTTAATCTGATTATTTTTCCAACTATTACCCAATTTCTTCATTTACATTACTCAAATACTAAACTATTTCTAGTAATGAAGTATCTGAAGTGAGAATCAGTGTATTTAATTGTAGTATTTGCCAGTGTAGCAAATGTGATATTTATATTTCTAAATCTGTAAAAATGTTATCTGGGTCTATCTAATGTGGCTGTGAGATTAAATGTCATAGGATAGAGAACCAGATAAGCCTAAGTCTACTAGATATAATAATTGTTACTAGTAATAAATATTGAAAACAAGCCAAACTATCACTATCAGAACACACCTAAGAAAAATTGCTTACAGTTTACTCTTTTACTTGTTTCAGTCATGTGACTGTGCCCATGCTGGAGCACCGCCTATAGTTGGGAAAATCGACCCCGGGACTTATTCTTTGAAAGCCTAGTACTTATTCTATCAGTCTCTTTTGCTGAACTGCTAAGTTTTGGGGACGTAAACACACCAGCATCGGTTGTCAAGCAATGTTGGGGGGACAAACACAGACAAACATATACACACACATACATATATATACATATATACGATGGGCATCTTTCAGTTTCCATCTACCAAATCCACTCACAAGGCTTTGGTTGGCCTGAGGCTGTAGTAGAAGACACTTGCCCAAGGTGCCACACAATGGGGCTGATCCCAGTACCATGTGGTTCGTAAGCAAGTCACTCCTATGTTGACAAACTGGATAGGACGTTGACAAACTTTCATCCACAGGAGTGGTTGTGTGGTAAGAAGCTTGCTTCCCAACCACACGCTTGGGTTCAGTCCCATTGTGTGGCACCTTGGGCAAGTGTCTACTATAGCTCTGGGCTGACCAAAGCCTTGTGAGTGGATTTGGTAGGTGGAAACTGAAAGAAGCCCATCATATATATAGGTGTGTGTGTGTATGTGTGTGAGTTTGTCCCCTCACCATCGCTTGACAACTGATATTGGTGTGTTTACACCCCTGTAACTTAGCAGTTTGGCAAAAGAGAGCAATAGAATAAGTACTAAGCTTACAAAGAATAAGTCCTGGGGTTGATTTCTTTGACTAATGGCAGTGCTCCAGTATGGCTGCAGTCAAATGACTGAAACAAATAAAAGAATGTCAACTATTTTCAATCAAGAGTAGGAGTGACTGTGTGGTAAGTAGCTTGCTTACCAACCTCATGGTTCGGGGTTCAGTCCCACTGCTTGGCACCTTAGGCAAGTATCTTCAAAGCCTTGTGAGTGGATTTGGTAGATGGAAACTG
>NC_043000.1:136103281-136120781 GCF_006345805.1 Octopus sinensis
GATCAATCAACGGAAAAAAAAACAAGCTTTTTCACTAGTTTCACTCACTTCACTGGAGCCACGAAAGGGAAGGTTTTGTTGATCAAATTGACCTCAGTACTTATTTTTATATCTGGCCCTTATTCTATCGGTGTCTTTTTTCTGAACTGTTAAGTTATAGGAATGTAAACAAATCAACTGTGACTGTCAAGTGATGCATAAAAACAAAGAAGCACACACATACACTTATATGTAGACTTCCAGCTAGTTTCCATCTTATAAATATATTCACAAGGTAGTACTGGCATATGGATATGATAGAAGATACTTGCCCAAGATTCTGTACAGTGCAACTGAATGTAGATCCTTGTGACTCTGAAGCAAACTTTTTAACCATGCAGCTACACACACACATACACACATGCATGTGTGAAAGAGAAAGCAGTGCTCAAAAGAGAAGGCAGTGAACAAAAGAGAAAGCAGTGCTCAATACATGTAGAGAATATAGTTATAGCTTTCTTTTTATTAAAACTGAAGCTGGAGCTTATCTCATGACTTGAGTTTCACCCCAGTGGCATCATCAGGTGAAACTGGCATCACTTGGTATTAATGGTGTATATTTGTTAATATCTGTAAGCGGCTTGGTACTTGTTATCTTATTAGTTGTATGTCGTATCTATGGTGTGGTATTTATAGTCTCTGCACTTATAGGTGGAGGATGTTATTAATTTCTTTATGATAAGTTGGTAGACTGAAGTAAATATATTTGCTTACACACTGATTAAAATACTTACTCTTTTACTCTTTTTATTTTAAAAAAATGTCCACATGTATCTGCATGTGTGCATGTACATGTGTGTATATGTGTATCATGTTTTGTAATTCTGTAAAGAAATGTATATGCATTATGGGTCGGGCTGCATGTTGTGTTCTTGAGCAAGGCACTTTATTTCACGTTGCTCCAGTTCACTCAGCTGTAGAAATGAGTTGCGACGTCACTGGTGCCAAGCTGTATCGACCTTTGTCTTTCCCTTGGATAACACTGGTGGTGTAGAGAGGGGAGGCTGGTATGCATGGGCGACTGCTGGCCTTCCATAAACAACCTTGCCCGGACTTGTGTCTAGGAGGGTAACTTTCTAGGTGCAATCCCATGGTCATTCATGACCGAAGGGGGTCTTTATTTTTATTATGGGTATATATGCATTATATATATATATATATACTCTTTATTCTCTCTTTTACTTGTTTCAGTCATTTGACTGCGGCCATACTAGAGCACCGCCTTTAGTCGACCAAATCGACCCCGGGACTTATTCTTTGTAAGCCCAGTACTTATTCTATCAGTCTCTTTTGCCGAACCGCTAAGTGACGGGGATGTAAACACACCAGCATCGGTTGTCAAGCAATGTTAGGGGGACAAACACATACTCATACACACACACACACACACATATATATATATATATATATATATATATATATATACATACAAACATATATACGACGGGCTTCTTTCAGTTTCCGTCTACCAAATCCACTCACAGGGCATTGGTTGGCCCGGTGCTATAGCAGAAGACACTTGCCCAAGATGCCACACAGTGGGACTGAACCCAGAACCATGTGGTCACACAGCCACTCCTGGAAAGATGAATAAAGATGGCTTTTGGGGGAATAATTCATATTTTAATTATGTTTACAAGGAGTGACACTCATACACACACACATAAAAATACACAATAAAAAGAGAAAATATAAAATTCAGAAACATGTGTATATCTTTTTTTGTATTTTTATATATTTTTCATTTTCTTGTGTATATTTTTTGTGTGAAAATATTTTTGCTATTTAAGCAACCAGTAAAACATATATTTTTCAGTTTGCAAACGGCTATTGGAAGCTCAAAACTCACATCAGAGTCACTCCTTGTAAACATTATTATTAAAGCTAGAAGAAAGGCTGCCCTCTGGATGGTTTTCTGCTAGCCACTTGATATTTTCACATTTGATTCTCATTTCTAATAATTTTTATGATATTTTATGTCTAATTATTTCATTGTATAATAGTGCTTACTTGCTTAGTAAATATTGCTTTCATTATTTTATCACAGACATAATCTCTCTTGTATCCCTTAATTTGCCATTTCTATATACAGATACCAAAAAGAAAACATCTAGAGACAAGTTGTGACACACCGATTGTTTCACCTAAATCAGTTGTATGGTATCCTATCTGTGAGGGATCAATGCTAGATGGTTTGAAATGATCGTAGTGATCAATAAAGATTCTCGTATCTTCCACCTTATGTCTCTCTCATTCATTACAAACCCAACAAACACTAAGCCAGTGAACGTGCCTTACAGGTAAACTACCAGGTGTATGCCATGTGATTTATTAAGTATTAACTTTATATGTGTATGTGTGTGCATGTGATTGATGTGCATTTTTGTATGTAACCATCAATGAGTTTGGAGGCACAATGGCCCAGTGGTTAGGGCAGTGGACTCGCGGTTTCAATTCCCAGACCGAGTATTGTGTGTGTTTATTGAGCAAAAACATCTAAAGCTCCAAGAGGCTCCAGCAGGGGGTGGTGGCGACCCCTATTGTACTCTTTTGCCCCAAATTTCTCTCACTCTTTCTTCCTGTTTCTTGAGTAATGATGCGATGGACTGGCATCACGTCCAGCTGAGGGGGGAACTCATATGTGTGTAATATGTATATATGCACGTACATCTATGTGTATGTATGTGCCTGTGATGTGTGTGCATGCATGCACAATTGTATATATTTATGTATAAATACAAGCACAATATATTAGAACCTGTGGGTGTTTCTGTGTATAGACATGTATTTATGAACAGCCTTGTACACATGTGCACCTGATACCCAAGTGTGAGCAAGTGTGCATATGTGTGTGCAAGTCTGTATGTGTGTTGGGTGTATTTGTGTGCATGTGTATTATGAATACTATAAGCATTTAACACCCCACCTTAAATAAAGCCCCATGCTAAGCACATATCATTCAGCTATTTAGTCATGCAAATATATCTAGAATGGAACAAACATGTGCCCAGAGCCCCAAGATTGCTTGGAGATACAAGGCAGTTATACCTTTCTACCTTTAAATTTCTCTGCTTCATGATCTGAAATGTTGGATTTTTCTTCTACCCTGATGAGAGGCTCAATTTATCCAATACTCTTTACTCTTTTACTCTTTTACTTGTTTCAGTCATTTGACTGTGGCCATGCTAGACCACCACCTTTTCAGTCGAGCAAATCGACCTCAGGACTTATTCTTTGGAAGCCTAGTACTTATTCTATCGGTCTCTTTTGCCGAACCGCTAAGTTATGGGGATGTAAACACACTACCATCGGTTGTCGAGCAATGTTGGGGGAACAAACACAGACACACAAACATATACACATATATATACATATATACGACGGGCTTCTTTCAGTTTCCATCTACCAAAACCACTCACAAGGCTTTGGTCAGCCCGAGGCTATAGTAGAAGACACTCGCCCAAGGTGTCACACAGTGGGACTGAACGCGGAACCATGTGATTCATAAGCAAGCTACTTACCACACAGCCACTCCTACGCCTATGTATGTTTCCTTCCATTACTACCTGCAAATTATGGTGAACTACATCTACTAACTTTATGACGGATCTCTGAGACCTCAGAAGTAGATATTGGACCTATAACACCTTATTACTTTCGTTTTAATTTTCTCTACAGCATATATGACCAAGTTACCAGCTTGACATAAACAAATTAATAACATCTTCAATCTACAATAGCATGGGAAGATAAACACCACACTGTAGATGCAGCATTCAACCAATGACATAACACAAATAGGAGACCACAAATGTATATCAATGGAATATATTTACATCACTAATTTCGAGTCCTGTTAGTTTTGCCTGATGATTGCACTGGTGTGAATCTAGAGCTGTGAAGCAAATTCTCAGCTTCAGTTTTAATGAGAAGTTATACATACACAAATACACACACATACACATACACACACACACACACACAAACAATTGTGTATACAAACACACACATATACACACATAATATACATAAAGTGGGAGAGAAAGAGAGACAGAGTGAGAGAGTGAACAGTTTGATACTAACACCATTATTTCACTTTGGTGATTTACAACAAGTAATTATAATTATAATTAAGTAAGCAAATAATTATTTTATACACAAGCACAAAGCATCAGTTTAGTTCCTGCTCATAACCATTTCATTTCTCTTGCACTGTTAATGTCCATGACCTCACTTAAACATCAGATCACCGTACAATTCCATTTCCCCACCTTTACAAATTAAATTTCTGCTATCTCTGCACAAATAATTATTTGCTTATGAAATCATAGTCACTTGTTTAAATTATCTAGAATAGATTGTTTTAGTTGTAATGAGAAATTAACACACTGTATTATTTGCATGTATGAACTAATACACAGATTGAGAAACATATGCTGTAATATTGTATTTAAACATCTCTGAACTGCCTTCTTTGGGGTTAGAATTTCCTTCTTTGGTTGGGTACAAGCCTTGCCTTTCACCGTGACCTGGTGGTTACTGCCTGTTGATAAGAGACAATAATCTCGAAACCGCGGTCCGGTGCATATCACTAAGGCTTACGAAGAAGGGATGGCTTCCTTTTGCAAATACCTGAAGGGCACAGAAAGTGTGTCTAAAGCCAGCTGGAGACGTCGATCTCCTGGGGCTAAAAAGCTACAGTAACACCCCCACTTTGTGGTTAGCCATATTGAGATGGCTTTTATACTTTACGTTAAGATATAACTTTGTTTTTAAGAAGTTTGTTTCTTGGACTTGTGAATAGAATTTGATAGCCAAAAACTGAGCAGTGAGTTTGTCCCTCCACACATTAATATGTGGAGGCACATGGTGTAGTGGTTAGAGCAGTGGATTCATGGTCGAGGGATTGCGGGTTTGAATCTCAGACCAGGCGATGTATGTGTTTATGAGCAAAACACCTAAGCTTCACACGGCTCTGGCAGAAAGTAATGACGAACTTCTGCTGACTCTTTCGCCACAACTTTCTCTCACTCTTTCATCCTGCATCTTGCAGTTCACCTGTGACGGACTGGTGTCCCGTCCAGGTGGGGAACCTATATGCCAATGAAACCGGCCCTATGAGCCAGGTATGGCTCAAGAAGAAACAACAAACACATTAATACACATATGTGCACATGTATGTATATGTAAATGTGTGCGTGTGTGTGTGCGGGTATATATAAAGTTAAAAAACATATAATATATACACAATCAAACAGAAAACAGACACTGAAGGTTACCTAATCCTCATCAGTTATCAACCTGAGGGTCAAATGCAATTTTGCATCTTCAGTTAGTTTACTGTTCCACTAAGGTAAGATCAACAATAAAATAATTTCTACAGTGAAAAATATATATCATTTACTATAGGCAGTATAAACATATGAGCAATTAATAGTTTCTTGCTTTAGAGACAAAGATCTATGCAGGTTTTTATAACTGTTCTGTATTTTAGAGATGAGGAATTCTGTACATTATTTACATTATTTACATTAGTTTAGTTCCATTGGATGGATATGTGTCCTCATCTTGTTTGTTGTTACCACAATATTTCGGCTGATTTGCTCTCCAGCCTTTGTCAGGTGTCCTGGTAGAATTTTGAACCCAACTCTGGATTCTGATTCTTACACCCATGTAGTGGTTAAGAGTGTGGGGCTACTAACCCCAAGACTCCGAGTTCAATTCCAGACAATGACTTGCATAAATAATAATAATAATAATGATAACATCAGCAAAAAATACCTTAGGAATGAGAATTTAAGGTTGGGTTCAAAATTCCACTAGGACATCTGATGAAGGCTGGGGAGTAAATAAGCCAAAACGTTGAGGTAACAACAAACAAGATGAGTTCATATATCCATCCAATATAAATAATGTAAATAAGGTTCTTATAACATGTGTTGAGTCTTCGGGCTCTGAGCGCATTGGCTATTCGATTTGCAAATCAAGACACTTGTACAAGAGAAATCATGAGAAAAGGCAAGAAAAAAGGTAGATGCAAAAAGTGTAAGTGTGAATAAAAACAAAAAAAAAAAGAGAAAGAAAATCAGAGCTATGTTTCCTTTGACTGTAAAACTGTAAAAAATAGTGAGTACTAGGGTTGATTTGTTCAATAAAACCCCTCAAGGTAGTGCCTTAGAATGGCCAAGTGATATTATTCATAGTATCATTTTTTTTTTGCAGCTGTAGAAATGAGTTGTGACATCACTGGTGCCAAGCTTTTACGTTCTCTTTGGACAATGTCAGTGACATGGAAAGAGTAGGCTGGTGTTTATGGGCGACTGCTGGTCATCCATAAACAATCTTGTCTGGAGTTGTGCCTTGGAGGGTAACTTTCTAGGTGCAATCCCATGGTCATTCATCCCCAAAGGGGGTCCTTAAAGGATGTACTTAAGTTGATTTAAATGATGGGATCATCCTCACAATTGAATGGCCTTGTTGTAAGGGATCATCATTTAAGAGTAAGTACTGAAGCATCTGTCCTTTTCCACTTTGGTGACACTTGAACTTCTGTAGTTGATGTGTGTAGTAACAACACAATCAGGGGCGATTTAGTGCCGGATGCTTACATCAGTCTCTGAAATATTAGAAATAGCAGCCAAATATCCTTTAACTCATACTCGGTCATCATCATCATCATCATCATCATTTAATGTCCACTTTCCATGCTAACATGGGTTGGACGATTTTGACTGAGGGTTGGCGAACCAGATGGCTGCACCAGGCTCCAATCTTGATCTGGCAGAGTTTCTACAGCTGGATGCCCTTCCTAATGCCAACCCCTCCGAGAGTGTAGTGGGTGCTTTTTATGTGTCAGGCAGTACTAGCAATGACCTCGCTCGAATCTTTTTGCACATGCCACCGGCACAGGTGCCAGTAAGGCAACGTTGGTAACGATCACGCTCGAATGGTGCCCTTTTATCTGCCACTGGCACAGAGCCAGTTGGTTGCTCTGGCAATGATCACGCTCAGATGGTGCTCTTGGCACCCTAGAACATATTGGATGTTGCTGTGTGAGATGAATCATGTCTGAAAAGATGTCAAAATGTCAGACAGATGATCAAACACATTGGATGTCTTTGATTACCAGTGTGGTTGATCAGCACTGATTTGTGCCTAAGCAACATAATCTGAGAGAGCGTTCCAGTTAGTTGTAGAGTATGGAGAAGAATAATTAGAGAGAGTTTTGTGCAATGTCTGGGGCAGTGAGACACAGTACGGACAACAAAAAGCAGAGAAGAGAATGCTTCCTGATATTATATAGAAGACTTTCATCTTCATATAGTGTTGTGGGGAAAAATTAGCTGAGCAGTTTCTTGTTTCTCCAAACTATTAACTACAAATTTATAAACAAGAAGACTGTGAAATATTATGCCATTGATGATTTTCTCATGAACATTAGTGATGTGAGTAAAGTAAAATAGAGATAACTAAGAAATGAATTCAGTTATGAATATGGCTTGTAATGAGCACATACATACACACACACATATATATATATATATCACACATATATATATATATATACACACCCAGGTGCTCACCTAGCAACATACATAATATTGAGTTCTTTCACAAGTGTTATTTGCCCAGCTAGAAGTTGTGGTGTGATTATCAGAAAAACTACAACCAAAGAAAGAATTAACCATAAACTATATAGAGCAAGAGACAGAGTGGAGCGGGGAGTGGGGTGATGAGTGTGGAGATTGTGACGATGGAACATCATAGAAATTTTTAACAACTTTTATTAAGACACCCCAATCAAATGTAATCTTAGATCAATTAATTAATCATGATTTATTTGGTCTTTCTAATATAAACACTAAATAATTGGTTGAAGAAATCAATAAAAAGCCAGTTGATTTCATGAACTTTGGGTGTTTATGATTAAAGAGAAAGTCAAACTACCTTGCAATATCTCACATCACCAAGATTATTACACAATTATTTTCTGTCCATAAGAAGCCTGCAAGTCATTGCATTAGATTATAACAATTAAACTTCAAATGGGTTTCAGAGAAATGATATCCTACATTGACACTAATGTTAAAGAATGGCTTCTTTATTCAATAATGCTAATATAAATAATAATAATAGTAGTAAATAATGGTGATGATAACGATGATGATGATAATGATGATGATGATAAGTTGTACAGTTGTACTATTAGTAGTTGTAGTAGTAATAATTGTAGAAGTGGTAGTAGATGAAGAAAGCGTCTACTACTACTACTACTACTACTACTACTACTTCTACTACTGCTGCTGCTGCTGCTGCTTTGCTATTGCTGCTGCTGATGCTACTGTTGCTGCTGCTTCTGTGTTGCTACAGGTGCTACTACTACTACTACTACTACTACTGCTGCTGCTGCTGCTGCTGCTGCTAATACTACTACTACTACTACTGCATGTCTGCTAATTTGCTTTTACCAACCTCTGTGAGATGAAAGGCAAAGTTGACCTTCATGGAATTTGAATTGTATAAACAGTCCAAAGAATTATTGCCGGCATTTTGTCTATAAAGCTCTAATGACTATGCCAATCCATGGCCTTAATAATAATAATAATAATAATAATAATAATAATGATAATAATAATAAAAACAAACTACGTTGGATCATAGATATAGCATGCCCAACTGACAATGAGGTATGCGATATGGAAGAAAGTAAAGTCGAGGGATATGACAGGTTAGATTGGGAAGTTAAGTAGTTGTGGTCGATGAAGAAAGTAGCAGTAGTACCAATAATTGTCGGAGCCCTGGGACCAGTGAGCAAAAATCTCGAGAAGTACATGGAACAAATAGGGCCTGCAATAAGTGTGGAGCACTTGCAGAAAACAGCACTGCTTGGAACCACTTGAATACTCCAGAAGGTGCTCAAAAACTAAGGAGTGTTACCTTAGTTCACTGGTAGTGAAGAGCTGACACCGTAGTACATCTCCAGTGTTAGAAGCTGTGCAAAGGCAACAAATAATAATAATAATAATAATAATAATAATAATAATAATAATCCTTTCTATTATAGGCACAAAGCCTGAAATTTGGGGGGAGGGGGGTCAGTCGATTAGATCAACCCCAGTACGCAACTGGTAGTTAACTTTTCGAACCCCGAAAGGATAAAAGGCGGAGTTGGCCTTGGTGGAATTTGAACTCAGAATGTACAAAGGAACTAAATGCTGCTAACCATTTTGCCCGTCATGCTAACCATTCTGCCAGCTCAATACCTTAATAATAATAATAACCAACTGAACTAACCGGCCATAATAATGCTCTGATGCAGTACCAGGTAGTGGCTCTCATTGCTTCTGATCTTAACTGATTGGAAGTGTTATCATGTACATTGGTAAACACACCAGCATCGGTCGCCGACCGATGTTGGGGGGACAAACACAGACACACAAACATACACACACATACATATATACATATATATATATATATAATATATATATATATATAAATATATATACACATATATATATATATATATATAAACAAGTCAAATTGCGATAAAATAAAATTAATTATTATCGCTGGTGAAACTAGCTCAGGCCATATATTATTCATATATCAGTACATTAAGGCGAAATATGTGCTAGAAACACAGAAGCTAGATAAATTTAGTGAAATGAAAATAAAAAACATTTACTAACTCGGTTCCTCTTAGACTGCAGTTTCAGCAATAAAGATAATTTATTTGCTCAGGGAGAATTCATCGGTAAGAGCCCTGTTGTTCTGAGATCCTAACTCACTAGAAGCATGTGCTTCTAGTGATTTGCTCTCTCTAACTAATCAGATCACTGCGCAGACTATATATGTATATATGTATATATATATATATACATATATACAACGAGCTTCTTTCAGTTTCCATCTACCAAATCCAATCACAAGGCTTTAGTCGGCCCAAGGCTATAATAGAAGACACTTGCCCAAGGTGCCATGCAATGGGACTGAACCCAGAACCATGTGGTTGATGAGCAGGCTACTTACCACACAGCCACTCCTGCGCCTATATATATATATATATATATAAATATATATATATATATATATATATATATATAATATATATATATATATATATATAATATATAATATATATATATATTATATATATATATATATATATATATATATATATATAATATATATATATATATATATATATATATCTATATATATATATATATATGGCCGATGCCAGTGCCGCCTCGACTGGCTTCTGTGCCGGTGGCACGTAAAAAGCACCATCCGGACGTGGCTGATGCCAGCACCGCCTTGACTGGCTTCCGTGCCGGTGGCACATTAAAAGCACCAACCGATCGTGGCTGCTGCCAGACTCCCCTCGCACCTGTGCCGGTGGCATGTAAAAAGCACCCACTACACTCACGGAGTGGTTGGTGTTAGGAAGGGCAACCAGCTGTAGAAACACTGCCAGATCAGACTGGAGCCTGGTGCAGCCCCTGGCTTCCTAGACCCCGGTCGAACCGTCCAACCCATGCTAGCACGGAAAACGGACGTTAAACGATGATGATGATGATACACACACACACACACACACACACAACCACACAAAATATCCGAAATTATGATTTGCATTTTTTTTTCCTAATGTGTTCCAGCAGATCCAAATGCAAAACATGCTACTCTCTGTTGTGTATGTCACTGGAGAACGACTTCCCCCTTATTTGGTGGCTGTGTTTTCATAGCACACATTGGCTTATTTGTGCAACGGATTAGGGAACATTGGTGTTTCAATATTTATTTCATCAGCCAGCAATACCTGAATCTTTAAGGTCAAACAAGCCGCTGGCTTTGTTTGTAATTTTAGCAAACATATTCGTTTGCTGATCATTGCTTATATTTGTTAACCAATAAAAACAAAAATCATTATTTCCACTGTTTACAGCAAGCTCTGAAAAGATGGTTTGCAATGGTTTATCATTTCTGGGTGAGAGAAAAATCAATCCCATTGAAATTTGAACTTGAATTTAGCAGGACAATGTTAAAGGCTACAAATGAATTATTTTTGACTTCCAGCCACCATCTTAGTACCACAGCTGCTACTGCCACCACTGCTGTTGCCGCTTCCACCGCTGCTGCTTCTGCCACTGCTTCCTCCGCTGCTTCCACTCCTGCTTCTGCCGCTGCTTCCGCCGCTGCTTCCGCCGCTGCTTCCACCCCTGCTTCCGCCGCTGCTTCCACCGCTGCTTCTGCCGCTGCTTCCGCCGCTGCTTCCACCACTGCTTCGCTGCTGCTTCCACCGCTGCTTCCGCTGCTGCCTCTCCTGCTGCTTCCACTGCTGCTTCCGCCGCTGCTTCCGCCACTGCTTCCCTGCTTCGATCACTGCTGCTGCTGTCACTGCTGTCGCCACTGCTGCTGCTGCCGCTGCTACTGCTTCTTCTGCTGCTGCTTCTGCCACTGCTGCTGCGGCTGCTTGTTGCCACCACTGCTGCCACCGCTGCTGCCGTTGCTGCTGCTGCCGTTGCTGCTGCCACCGTTGCTGTCACAATATTTTGTTTGTTTTTGTAAAATCTCAGAAAAAAATTAAAAATTCACATTTTTTATCAAATTATTTTGTTATATTTGTCTATCTATCCAACAGTAAACATTTTGAATATTTCACTAACTTTTTGTTATAACTATACTCCGGATAGTGCTCAAAAACTAAGGAGTGTTACCTTAGTTCACAGGTAGTGAAGAGCTGACACCTTAGTACATCTTCAGTGTTAGAAGCTGTGCAAGGACAATAATAATAATAATAATAATAATATTATCGAGCATTGTTGATGTGAGAACTATTACTACCCATGTATTTTAATTTAACTTTATTTCTATCAAAGAAAAAAAAAATGAACAAACTAGTGAGTTTAGTTTAATGGCCTACCAATGTATACTATGAGTTTCTTTGCCCTAGGAGTCGGGAAGACACTCGGCAAGAAATGGAAGCAAATTTGAAAGAAGAAGAAAAAATGATAATAATAATAATAATAATAGTAGCAGTAGTGTTAATGATAACAATTTTTTCTAATTTAGGCACATGACCACCAATGTTGAAGGAAATTGGTTTGTCAATACCATTAACCTCAGTTTTGACTCGTATTTCATATTACTGACCAGGAAAACATGAAAAACAAAGTCAACCCCAAAAGGCCAAAATAAACACTGCAGGGTTCTTTATCTGATGCTCCAATGATTGTGCCTAATGATTTTAAACATTGGTACAAGGTCATGCATTTACAGAAGAAATACTTATTTTATCAACCATTGTAAAATGTAAAATAAAATTTGGCTGTGACACTATTTTAAGCTTTAGATATCTTTATTAAATTTGAACATCTTTGATTAATCTTGAACAATCTTCTAAGCTACACCTAATTCTGGATTAAAGGAAGGAAACTCATGAAGCACTACTAAAACCACACATATGAAAGATAGCAATAATATTGAATAAATACAAGGATATCTCTGTATATAAATGTATACACACACATGCTTATATAAAAATATATACATACATATGCACATATTCACGTACATACATACATTTATATATTTATATGTATGTATGTATATATAAGTATGTATGTGTTTCCCAACCACATGGTTCTGGGGTTAGGCCAACCAAAGCTTGTGAGTGGATTTGGTAGATGGAAACTGACAGAAGCCTCTCGTATGTATATATATATATGTGTGTGTGTGTGTGTGTGTGCATTTGTGTGTCTGTGTTTGTCCCCCACCATCACTGGACAACCAATGCTAGCGTGTTTACGTCCTCATGACTTTGCAGTTTGGCAAAATAGACTGATAGAATAAGTACTAGGCTTACAAAGAATAAGTCTTGGGGTCGATTTGTTCAACTAAAGGCAGTGCTCAAGCATGGCCATAGTGAAATGACTGATGCAAGTAAAAGAGTAATATATATATATATTTATAATAATAATATTTTATAAGAGTTAAGCTTGTAAAATATTAATTTTATCATTTACAGAATTGTAAAAATTAACACTGCTTACCTAAAACCATCATATATATATATATAACAAGTAAACTAGCTTGTTCAGAAAATCTCTATTTGACAAAAGCAACTGTTAAGACTAAAGCACATCCACAGATCAAAGATATATAGGAAAGAGAAAGAGAAAGAGAGAGAGAGAGAGGCAGTGTATAAAGGGTGATGGGGTGGGTTTTGCATGTGATAATCCTTTCTGTTTAAGAGTGATGTAGGGGTTTGTGGAGTATCAGAGAAAGGAGAGATGGGAGACAGTGAAGAAGCTGGGGAAAGGACAGTGAGAGAAAGAAAGGCAGAAGGGTAAACATTGGGGAACCTTTTGGTGAATGTAGTAAGAGCAATAAGAAATTAGTGACAATAAAGATGCTAGAGGAGAACTTAGATGTACAGCAGCAAAAATATAGCTACTTTCACTGTCTCTCTTCCATTACTCCCACTTATACACTCTCATCTGTGGAGGTGCAATATCCCAGTGGTTAGGGCAGCGGACTAGCGGTCATAGGATCGGGGTTTTGATTCCCAGACCGGGCGTTGTGAGTGTTTATCGAGCGAAAACACCTAAAAGCTCCACGAGGCTCCGGCAGTGGATGGTGGTGATCCCTGCTGTACTCTTTCACCACAACTTTCTCTCACTCTTACTTCCTGTTTCTGTTGTACCTGTATTTCAAGGGGCCGGCCTTGTCACTTTCTGTGTCACGCTGAATATCCCCAAGAACTACGTTAAGGGTGCACGTGTCTGTGGAGTGCTCAGCCACTTACATGTTAATTTCATGAGCAGGCTGTTCCGTTGATTCTGATCAACCGGAACCCTCATCGTCGTAACCGACGGAATGCTTCCATCCACACTCTCATCTTAATCCCCCTATGTCTTCAAACACACTCTCACTTCCTTTACTCATCGCCCTGATCTATTTGTTAATGCATTCTCTCTATTTCTTTAATTCCTCGTTTTGGTTATACTATGCTGAATGAATGGAAGAGCCATAGAGCATTGTGAACTCTTTGACGCTACTGAGTGAGATGTAACCTCACTAGAGCTGAGACTATGATGAAATATTCTCGGTAGAGTCTGTAAAGAGGTTATCAAATGCACAGCAACAGCACAGGGTCTGGTCAAGGATATGGAATTTGTCTCAGTTGCTGGTGTCACAATAAAATGTACCAAGTACACTCTGTAAAGAGATTGTTAGAAAGGAAACCTAACCATAGGCGCAGGAGTGGCTGTGTGGTAAGTAGCCTGTCTACCAACCACATGGTTCCGGGTTCAGTCCCACTGTGTGGCACCTTGGGCAAGTGTCTTCTACTATAGCCTCGGGCCGACCAAAGCCTTGTGAGTGGATTTGGTAGACGGAAACTGAAAGAAGCCCGTCGTATATATATATATGTATGCATGCGTGTGTTTGTGTGTCTGTGTTTGTCCCTCTAGCATTGGTTGACAACCGATGCTGGTGTGTTTACATCCCCGTCACTTAGCGGTTTGGCAAAAAGAGACCGATAGAATAAGTACTGGGCTTACGAAGAATAAGTCCCGGGGTCGATTTGCTCGACTAAAGGCGGTGCTCCAGCATGGCTGCAGTCAAATGACTGAAACAAGTAAAAGAGAAAGAGAGTATAGATACCAAGCCAAATGAAAAGTATGAGTGAAATGTGATCTTCCAATTGATTTGAGTGAAATGTGGTCTTCCAACTGACAACTCCCAATAAGAACTGATTTTAGATGGAAGATTGTGTGAAGAATAACACAAGTGCACAAGACTATAATAACAGATTTCTAAATACAAAGGCGGTGAGCTGGCAGAACCATTAGCACTCCAGGCAAAATGGTTAGCGGTATTTCGTCTGCCGCTACGTTCCGAGTTCAAATTCCGTTGAGGTCGACTTTGTCTTTCATCCTTTCGGGGTCGATTAAATAAGTACCAGTTATGCACTGGGGTCGATATCATCATCGTTTAACGTCCGTTCTCCATGCTAGCATGGGTTGGACGGTTCGACCGGGGATCTGGGAAGCCAGAAGGCTGCACCAGGCTCCGGTCTTATCTGGTAATGTTTCTACAGCTGGATGCCCTTCCTAACACCAACCACTCCGTGAGTGTAGTGGGTGCTTTTTACGTGCCACCTGCACTGGTGCCAGGCGAGGCTGGCATTGGCCACGGTCGGATTGGTGCGTTTTACGTGCCACCTGCATGGAAGCCAGTCGAGGCGGCACTGGCTTCGGCCACGATTCGGATGGTGCTTTTTACATGCCACCGACACGGAAGCCAGTCGAGGCGGCGCTGGCATCAGCCACGATTCGGATAGTGCTTTTTACGTATCTCCAGTCCAGGGGTCCTGGCATCTGCTGGGTGCCAGTCATAGGATTGGTTCAATTTCGATTCCGATTTCGATTTCGATATAATCGACTTAATCCGTTTGTCTGTCCTTGTTCATTCCCTCTGTGTTTAGCCCCTTGTAGGTAGTAAAGAAATAGATTTCTAAATACAACAGACATAAACAGGAAGGAAGACAGAAGTAGAGCTGTGGCAGGAACATGTTTGTGAAGAATTATTCAGTAAATGGGAAAATGATTAAGAAAGTGAAATTTATTTGAAGTAACTTTACATTAAGGAGTGAAATTATAATTTCCTTAATTCAGACCGACTCATGGTCCCAGCAGACAAAATAGTAAAGGTGTTGCCTTGGAGGATGGTGAGGAAGATGTGCTGGAACAGCTGTTCTGACTCATTGGGCCCACACTTGATTTAAACTGTGACTAGCTGTTTAACCCATTTGAGTATGGAAAATAAGTTTAAAATGATAATAGTGGTTATGCTAAAAATGATATGATTATGATGATGATAATGGAGATATATCTTAAAGAATACATGAAATAGACTTCAAAAGAGAACTTTAGTGTACTCATATGAATGGCAAAAAAGATAATAAGAAAAAGTAGGCTATAAATTTAAACTAATATTAAAGACTGAGTCTAATATAAGCAATAAGATGATAAATGTAAACACACTGACTCACCTAGCCATATATTACAGATTTATTATTAAAAATTGAAGGCAAAATCAAATTAAAAATACTAGCCATTGAAAGAAAAACCAGAAAGTTACTCACAATATTCTGAATTTACTGTTATCTAAATAGAGAGAACTGACAGCCTTGAAAAGAATTTCTTTTACAACACAAAGTTCTATCCAATTCCTTTTTATATAGGCAGCAAATTTGAACAACTCCTTATGTACAATAATACTAACACTTGTCAAACATTGCCAGAATGACAATTTTCCCAAATGCATTAAATGTTTACTAATTCACATTACATTTAAAAGCACTAAAGAGACATCTATCTATACACCTGCAAGGAAGGGGAAAACATGATATCATGTCCGATACCCAATCTTTCTGCTGCTTTCATGGTTATACAACATTCAAAATATTAGCTTCTTGTATCTACAATATGATACATATTCAACACTTCTAAAAACAAAATAAAAAGTTGGTTTACATTTGTTGTTGTCACATTCCAAAAAGCTATGTATTTAGTTCTTAAATTTGATGGCGATTGTTGTCAGGGGGCAGTCTATCTTAATGATAGAGTACTCAGCCAGTATCCGAGGGGTGGATACCCAATCTTTCTGCTGTTTTCATGGCTATACTGCATTCAAAATATTACCTTCTTGTCTGTAGGCGCAGGAGTGGCTGTGTGGTAAGTAGCTTGCTAACCAACCACATGGTTCCGGGTTCAGTCCCACTGTGTGGCATCTTGGGCAAGTGTCTTCTGCTATAGCCCCAGGCCGACCAATGCCTTGTGAGTGGATTTGGTAGACGGAAACTGAAAGAAGCCTGTCGTATATATGTATATATATATATATATATATATATGTATGTGTGTGTGTGTTTGTGTGTCTGTGTTTGTCCCCCTAGCATTGGTTGACAACCGATGCTGGTGTGTTTACGTCCCCATCACTTAGCGGTTCGGCAAAAGAGACAGATAGAATAAGTACTGGGCTTACAAAGAATAAGTCCCGGGGTCGATTTGCTCGACTAAAGGCGGTGCTCCAGCATGGCCGCAGTCAAATGACTGAAACAAGTAAAAGAGTAAAGAGTAAGACATTTGACACAAATTTGACACATTTGACACAAAGTTTGTTTAGAAATGGCAGCACACTTGACATGAAAACATTGAGATGTAAGCTCGAGTTCCATTCATACGGAAAACCCACTTTTTTCTGTTGAGGGCTTATGTGCTCCAATGTTAGGCTATTTTCTTTAGTCAATACACATCAATCATTTATAAGTTTTAAGCTTATAAAATATTATCACTTTCAGACACACACACACACACACACATATCATAGTCATAAATTGATGTCCAATTTTCCATGCTTGCGTGGATCAAACAGAATTTTTGAGTTCGAA
>NC_043000.1:136125781-136128281 GCF_006345805.1 Octopus sinensis
CTATCTTTATCCAGTTATATCATTGTTTCATAGTAAGTAAACACCTTACCATGAAACGATGTGATGTGTAATTTGATTTGTTCTGTTAAACACAATTACATATTGATGTATGTCCATCTATATGCATATTTATATGTGCAATCAACATTTTAGCATTGCTGAGGTAACAGGATACAAATTAAAAACAAGCAGTCATCAAATTGAATAAACATTTCTTATCTCAGTTCTCTTGCTTTGTTAATTGTTATATACTCTCTACTGCTATGATTCCGGGACTTTTAGAATGATTGTGATGTTAAACCTTAGTCTCAACCACTGTCTTTTTACAATACGAGAAATCAAAATAAACAAGAAAAAAACGAGAAAAACAAACGAAAAGGCCTTTTTTCTGGCTTAGACGGGGGATATTCTAGCAGCGCATGGGAACACAAATATGTGTCTTTACAGTTTGAAAGCCGCGTCTAAAAGGAAGTAGTTTTTGGCTAGCAGTGACAAAGATGAGGAGGAGTGAGAGAGAGAGAGGAAGACAAGCGGCTGAGAGAGAGATGAGGAAGAGTGAGAGAGAGAGAGAGAGAGTAGGGAAGGTAAAGCAAAGAGAATTTCGCGTCATAATTATATATAAAACAGTACTGGAAGAATAAGAAACAGAACGAAGCGAACGAATCGAATCGAACCCAACGCGAAGGCGCTGCCAGACAATAGTGTGATAAATAAAATATATGCATACATACAAACATATATGTACGTACCTACATCTACATGTATATATACATGCATATATAAATATATATACGTGAGTACAGGACACCACAACTAGACGTAGAACTCAACGAGAAACGAAAACGGAAAAACGGTTTTTTTACAACAGAAATACAGAGACGTAGAACTCAACGAGAAACGAAAACGGAAAAACCATTTTTTTTTTACAACAGAAAAACAGAGAACAGGACATACTACACAAGGAAAAATCCCCTATCATCAGCTGTCACTAGTTCGACTCTAGCGTGTTTCGGAGGCAAGACAGGACACGACTCGCCAAACTAGTCCTTCCTGCGAGAGAATTAAAATAAAATTACCTCGCAGAGGGGTAAAAACAAGCAAGAAAAAAATGTAACACAAACAGGACGTAAAAACGATACGAATAAACTACAAAATAAAATACAAGATGAAAATACATGTACAAGAAAATACAATACGAGAAATAAAAAGAAAATACAATACGAGAAATCAAAATAAACAAGAAAAAAAATGAGAAATACAAACGAAAAGGCCTTTTTTCTGGCTTAGACGGGGGATATTCTAGCAGCGCAAGGGAACACAAATTATGTGTCTTTACAGTTTGAAAGCCGCGTGTAAAAGGAAGTAGTTTTTGGCTAGCAGTAACAAAGATGAGGAGGAGTGAGAGAGAAGCCAGAAAAAAAGGCCTTTTCGTTTGTTTTTCTCGTTTTTTTCTTGTTTATTTTGATTTCTCGTATTGTATTTTCTTTTTATTTCTCGTATTGTATTTTCTTGTATATGTATTTTCATCTTGTATTTTATTTTGTAGTTTATTTGTATCGTTTTTACGTCCTGTTTGTGTTACATTTTTTTCTTGCTTGTTTTTACCCCTCTGTGAGGTAATTTATTTTAATTCTCTTGCAGGAAGGATAGTTTGGCGAGTCGTGTCCTGTCTTGCCTCCGAAACACGCTAGAGTCGAACTAGTGACGCTTGATAGGGGATTTTTCTTGTGTAGTATGTCTGTACTCTGTTTTTTCTGTTGTAAAAAAAAATGGTTTTTCCGTTTTCGTTTCTCGTGAGTCTACGTCTTGATTCTCTGTTGTAAAAAAATGGTTTTTCCGTTTTCGTTTCTCGTTGAGTTCTACGTCTAGTTGTGGTGTCCTGTACTCACGTATATATATTTATGTGGAGGCGCAATGGCCCAGTGGTTAGGGCAGCGGACTCGCGGTCATAGGATCGGGGTTTCGATTCCCAGACCGGGCGTTGTGAGTGTTTATTGAGCGAAAACACCTAAAAGCTCCACGAGGCTCCGGCAGTGGATGGTGGTGATCCCTGCTGTACTCTTTCACCACAACTTTCTCTCGCTCTTTCTTCCTGTTTCTGTTGTACCTGTATTTCAAGGGGCCGGCCTTGTCATTTTCTGTGTCACGTTGAATATCCCCAAGAGCTACATTAAGGGTGCACGTGTCTGTGGAGTGCTCAGTCACTTACACGTTAATTTCACGAGCAGGCTGTTCCATTGATTCAGATCAACCGGAACCCTCGTCGTCGTAACCGACGGAGTGCTTCCATCCATATATATTTATATATATGCATGTATATATACATGTAGATGTAGGTACGTACATATATGTTTGTATGTATGCATATATTTTATTTATTACACTATAATATATATATATATATATATATATAAATTAAATACATTTAATACAAAAAATGTACGTAAGTATACCTATAAAAAAGTCCGCATTACACAGGATAGAAATGATATCAGGCATT
>NC_043000.1:136130781-136143281 GCF_006345805.1 Octopus sinensis
ATTAACGAAGTGGCAAGGTCTTTTGTTTAAGTCAAAATAGCTCACTTTTGACTTACTTTTATTAATTTTGTTGTTTCTAGTTGTTCTTAGTTGTCTGAATAAACTGTGTTTTCTCATTCTCTTGTGCTGTTTTTGAACAGGAAATCACGAACAGTGTTAAGGACGATCACAACATAGTTATCAAAGAAGGTAGTGCTGTGGTCACCATGCCCTAAGAACATTACAAAATCACTGCACCTCTACTTAGTGTTAACACATACAATGTAGAAGTAAATAATTACCAATAATCTAAGTTAATGAAGTAACTCATGGTCTTCATCCAGCTGTTCCAAAATGACGCAATTGAAAAGAAAAGGGGCTATTTAATAAAATTTTAAATGCAAAACCTGCAAATTTTATGGACTTCCCAAAATCCACATGAGTAAAACGATAAATGAGGCAAGCAGAGGATCAACCTCAATGCTTTTTAACTTACTACATTGCAAAGATCTCCCAGTTGATGTTAGTGGTATTTATAAAGATTTGAAATCTAAGTAAGTGGATTTAGTATTCCACTCTGTCATTTCACTAATTTAATAATAATAATAATAATGATGATGGTGATGATGATGATATTAATAATAATAGTACTAATACTAATACTACTACTACTACTACTACTACTACTACTACTACTACTACTACTACTACTACTAATAATAATAATAATAATAATAATAATAATAATAATAATAATAATAATAATAACTCTTTCTGCTATAGGCACAAACCCTGAAGTTTTGGGGGAGAGGACTAGTTGATTATATTGAGTCCAGTATTTCACTGGTACTTAATTTACTGACCCCCAAAAGAATGAAAGGCATAACTGATCTTGGTGGAATTTGAAAGATAAGGATCGACAAACTGTTGCTAACCATTTTGGTCAACATGCTAACGATTCTGCCAGCTCACTGCCTTAATAACAACAACAACAATAATAGAATCTCTAAATGCTTGAGATGTAAGAATTTCATGAGGCATTTTCCAGAATGACACTATCACCATTTCTCTTTTGTCTCACCTTAATACCTGTCTCGAAATTGCTCAGTGATGCACAGTATAGTTATAAAATGTTTGATAAAAATATAAATCATCTCATTTACACAGATGATTTAAAGCTATTTACAAAACATGACCAGCAACTTAAGGGCTTACTAGCAATTGTTAAACAATTCAGTGATGACATCAGGATGCAATTTGGCCTTGATAAATGTGCAAAAGCTACCTTTATCAAAGGAAACATGACAGAAACATCTAACATTAACCTTAACCAGCAGAATGTCATAAAAGAGTTAGAACCAGCGGAAAGCTACAAATACCTAGGAGTAATTGAAGGGACAGAATCAAACATGCAGTGATGAGGGAAAGGATCAGAAGAGAATGTTATCGCAGAGTATGAGCAATACTGAAGACAGAGCTGAATGCAAGAAACAGGATTGAAGCAATCAATGCTTTAGCCATACCAGCCATGACTTGCAGTTTCAATATAATTAACTGGTCAATTACTGACATGTGTAATCTTGACAGAAAAATATGAAAACTGTTGACAATGCATAGAATGCACCACCTTAAGGCAGACTTTACCTGTCAAGAAATGAGGGTGGCCTTGGACTTTTACAACTGGCAATAACAATGAAGATTGCCACAATTGGCCTGGACACCTACCTGAAAAACTCTGAGGACTTGATGTTAAAACTTGTCTCAAAACATGAAAACAAGAAAGCATTATACTCTGTAACAAAATAGGAAAAGGAATATATAAGTGAATTCCGAATACAACAAATTCCAGAATTAGATGTACTAGAAACAAGCACAGAAAAAGCTAAGCACATGAAAACCCATTCTAAAACTCCTGCCTTAGATATTCTGACTGATAAATGGCAAGAAAAACCTCGCAAAGAGAGCGAATAATGCCGATGTTGACAAAGCCCTTACCCCTCAATGGCTAATGGCTTCTGGCTTAAAATCAGAAACAGAAGGGTTTATCATAGCAGCCCAAGATCAATGCCTACCTACAAGGAACTACCAGGCAACATATTAAAGAACGGCTGCTCCTCAATATGTTGTATATGTCAACAACAAAATGAGACCATTGGTCATGCTGTCTACATGCGCAGTTTTCTTGCACCTACAAAGTATCTCAATAGGCCTGATAGAGCTGCACAATATATTCACTGGGTAATTTGCAAGAACCTGGACTCACCCCATGAAAAAAACTGGAGGGAACACAAACCACTCCCAGTGCTTAAAAATGATTACACCTCACTCCTCTGGAATTTCCTCATTCAAACTGACAGAAAGATAGATCCATATAGGCCAGACATCATATTAAAAGACTTCAGACAAAAATCATGCCTCCTCATTAATATGACTGTCCCAATCGATATAAGCATATCTGTCAAGACCAACCAAAAACTGAGCAAGTATAAAGATCTTGAAATAGAAATTAGCAAAATGTGGAACCTAAAGACTAAAACAATACCTGTTGTCATAAGTGCTCTTGGAATGATAGCAAAAGGGGCTGATTGCTACCTAGCTCAGATACCAGGAAACCCCAAAATGGCAGAAATTCAAAAGATAGTGCTCATGAGAACTGACCATATACTATGTAAAATACTTTCTATGTAATCTCAAATTTTAAAACAAACATAATTTTCTTGTGTTTTCTTAAACATTCTCTAGAACAACACTATGTACAAAACCAAATATATGACACCCTAGGCATAACACCAACATGAACTTCTAATTTGTTATCTCTTGAGGTCTCTGGGTGAGACTTGGAGCCAACTTGTACAAATGCAAAGCAAAAGTCAAACATAAAATAATAATAATAATATTAATAATAATGATGATCATGATAATGATGATTTCAAATTTTGTACCCCTATGAAAGGAATGAGCTGCTAGCAGATGAACAGAAGGGCTGCAAGAAAGAATCAAGTGGATCAGTTGCTGAAAGATAAGGCATGTTGATTCCATATAAGAAATAGCAAATAAAATTTCTAATATACAGGTAAACATCGAAATCTTAAAATCAGGATTGAGCTGCTTTCTTAGAATTTCCAAAATAATAGCATCTATCAATATGGGATTAAAAGTCGATAAAGGAGTGTATAAACACTTTCATGACAACTTAGTAATCCAAGTGAACAAATTACAAATGTTTGAGTCAGTATGATGCTTCAAATAGGGATAAACTATTTAATTATGCAGATAATTATAAAATCATTAATATGCTTCTGTTTGTCACATCAAGTCAAAAGCCATGCTGGAAGAGATTATGTAACATTATTTAATCTATTCTTTAGATATGATATCCTGGTTTGTTTTCTTTACTCTCCATATCCAACAAGTTTGATATGTAGATTTCTCCAATTGTTTTCTAGTAAAGAGAAATACCAAAAATATTAAACAATAAAATAGCAATCTGTGAATGATACTTAATGTATTTACACCAATGAAAAGCATGATGTGGTTTTTGCTTGAGAGAAAATCTCTTCATAAATATATTGTTTCAAAAGCACAGTGTGCATCAGAACAGTGAACATTATAGCAGTAACTTACAAGAATATCATGCATTTAAGCCTTCTTGGCCCTAATCAATGATGCATTTTTTCTACTGCTGTATTGGAAACAGTGAATAATGCATTCACTGATATTGTGGAAAGCTTGCCAGACTGTAATATATTATGTGTATGTTTGTTCCTTCTAAAGCCATGCCTGGCTCATAAGGGCCGGTTTCCCGGTTTCCTTGGCGTATAGGTTCCCCACCTGGACAGGACGCCGGTTCATCGCAGGTGAGCTGCAAGATGCAGGAGGAAAGAGTGAGAGAAAGTTGTGGCGAAAGAGTCAGCAGAAGTTTGCCATTCCCTTCTGCCAGAGCCACGTGGAGCTTAGGTGTTTTGCTCATAAACACACACATAGCCCGATCTGAGATTTGAACCGGCGATCCCTCAACCGCGAGTCCACTGCTCTAACCACTAGGCCATGTGCCTCCACAATATATTCAGTGCATGCAATTGCTGTTATGCACACAGACATTCCAGACTGGATTCAGAGAAGGACCACTTAGTTGACCGTCACACTATCACTAATGTTCACTCTTTAGTTTCTGTCTCATAGGTGTGCTGTCTCTTCTCTCTGTCTTTTCTATTACTACTATAATGGTTTCTGCTCCTTGGCGCTTGGCTGATCTTGTACCTCCAGCACTTAGGTGTCTTTGACTACCTTGTCTCTCCACCTCTCATCATTTTTATTTCGTCCAACCCATCTTTCCCTGCACTAGCCAATTCTTGTCTAGAGCGTTATCTCTCTGGAATCTTCTCCCTGCTCATATCTTTACTATGACTATTGATCTGCAACAATTTAAATGGAACATTAACAAAATCTAATAGCAACATATTTTGGATTGCAAACTGTATTGTTTCCCTTTACCCTATATTTTGTAAACCATGTTTTGTGTTGTTTAGCCTCTGTTTTTCATCACTTGTTATATTTATCATGTACACATATACACATTTTTCAGAATGTGAAGCAACTCACAAAACATCATTTTATGCATGGTTTCAACATTCTGTTTCCTTGTCCACTAACAAGTAGTACAATGTTTGTGTCTACAAGAATTGAGAAAACTAAATTTGAGCCCATTCAGTATAAAATAAACCTATTGTAAAAAGTTCTCTGTAAGGAAGAAAAAAAAAAATTAATGTGAAGAGACATGACATTACTAGAAGACAAAAAAAAAAAATAAAGATAAAAACCCCAAAGAATAATTTGCAAGTATGCAAATAAAGCTGGTGAAACAAATAACTTGATATAAAAATGACAAAATCAAAGAGCATTACTGAAATACAATTGATAGAGAAATTTCAAAGGATAAACAAGAAAATTTGAAAAATACAAACAAGGGTAATAAAAGTAAGTTTTAAAAGAGCAAAATAAAAAAATAACATTGAGAATTCGACTGAAGAAAACATATATTGAAAAGATGGCTTTAAAAAGGAATAATGGTGTATTTCTTGAGAAGAAAAAAAAAAAAGAAATGAAAAAGAAATGAAAGAAAGAAATGGAGTAGATAGAAATATTGGTTTCAAATTTTAGCACAAGATTTATTAACCCTAGGAAGATGAAAAGCAAAGTCGACCTTGGTGGTATTTGAACTCAGAACTCGTTAAGCATTTTATCCAGCATGCTAATGATTCTGCTAACCTGTGGCATTATGAGGACACAGAAACACTACAAAACAACCACTTATTACACATAAACGATAAACGTCTCTCTTTTCAAGCCTAGCCAGGCTCATGGGCCCGGTTTCCTGGTTTCTGTGGCGTATGTATTCCCCCCAGCTGGACAGGACACCAGTCCATCACAGCGTTACTAAAGAAACAGGAAGAGAGAGTGAGAGAAAGTTGTGGTGAAAGAGTACAACAGGGGTTACCACCACCCTCTGCCAGAGCCTCGTGGAGCTTTTAGGTGTTTTCCCTCAATAAACACACACAACACCTGGTCTGGGAATTGAAACCGTGATCCTCTGACCACGAGTCTGCTGCCCTAACCACTGGTCCATTGCGCCTCCACACTTATTAAGCATAATAAAGATAAAATGGTTAAAATGAGCAATAAATTGAGGGTATCAGATTAGTGTAAAACATTATTGTTTGCTCATTTATTTATCTACTAGCAGCATAGCCCAGCGTTGCCCGGGTATGTAAGAACCCCTAGTAGGCAACGACTTGCAGCTGCAGCTGTGATTAGCAGAAGTATGCTAAGGTTATGTTGTCTGGTCATGTTTTCTCTCGTTGACTGCTTGAAGTGGCAGAATTTATAAATTTTTTTCAGAACTGGGGGAACTTTTCAAAATTTTCGCTACGTTAGTTTTGAATTATGACATTGGGCTATGTGTGTGTCAAGTTTCATCAGAATCGGTTGAAAGCCGTGGTCAGGGTGAGGGTACAACCTGACAGACACACAGACACACAGACAGACAACCTGCCTTTTATATATTGAGAAGATTTACTGATTCTAGAGAAAAGTGGATCGGCAGGATTGGTAAAGTATCATATAATTAACCCTTGCAATAAACTAAATTTAATAGTTCAGAGAAAATACTTTTCGTTGGTAATCATGGTAAACCTTAATCAATGGAGTTCTTTTATTGATATTTATCATTTCATTCTGTTTCTTTGCTTTGCTTTCTGTACTTATGCTTTCATAATTGGTGCTGCATAAACCCCAATAGTATTTTGCAATCTATTCTTGTAATGTCCCTGTATCTGTCACCCTTGTGACAAATAAAAGCATAATTCTTGTTGTATGTTATCACTAGTCAAAAGAAATCAATATTGTTATAATTATTGCTAAAAGAAACTGTCATTATTTCTTCTTTTCCTTTCTTTTACTTGTTTCAGTCATTTGACTGCGGCCATGCTGGAGCACCACATTTAGTCAAGCAGATCGACCCCGGGACTTATTCTTTGTAAGCCCAGTACTTATTCTATCAGTCTCTTTTTGCCGAACCGCTAAGTGACGGGGACGTAAACACACCAGCATTGGTTGTCAAGCAATGCTAGGGGGACAAACATAGACACACAAACACACACACATACATATATATATATACATATATACGACAGGCTTCTTTCAGTTTCCGTCTACCAAATCCACTCACAAGGCATTGGTCGGCCCGGGGCTATAGCAGAAGACACTTGGCCAAGATGTCACGCAGTGGGACTGAACCCGGAACCCTGTGGTTGGTTAGCAAGCTACTTACCACACAGTCACTCCTGCGCCTATGTGATTTTGTTTTCATTCTCTGGTAAAGCAATTTTACATTTTTACTAGTTTCTTTAGTTAAAACATGAATTTTACCGAGTTAATAAGAGAGCCTCTATAAGGTTGCTTAACCTGCTAGAAATAGCAGCAAAGTCTACCTCAAGCCCTCACACTTCTGTCTTAAAAGGGAAAGGATACTCTAAATAATATTCCTGAATGTCTCTAAAATGATAGGATGGTCATAGTTGAAATACCTTTTATCATAGGTCTGTTTGATGAGGTTTGACTTGGGACTAGTCAACAACAACATAAATGTGACTACTTCCTCTTCCCTCTCTTCAGTACACACTCCTCCTCAAAATATTTGTTAGGTTTATATCTAACACACACACACATATATATATATACAGGCGCAGGAGTGGCTGTGTGGTAAGTAGCTTGTTTACCAACCACATGGTTCCAGGTCCAGTCCCACTGTGTGGCACCTTGGGCAAGTGTCTTCTACTATAGCCTTGGACCGACCAAAGCCTTGTGAGTGGATTTGGTTGACGGAAATTGAAAGAAGCCCGTTGTATATATGTATATATATATATATATGGTGTGTGTGTTTGTGTGTCTGTGTTTGTCTCCCTAGCATTCCTTGACAACCGATGCTGGTGTGTTTATGTCCCTGTTACTTAGCGGTTTGGCAAAAAGAGACCGATAGAATAAGTACTGGGCTTACAAAAAAGAACAAGTCCCGGGGTCGAGTTGCTTGATTAAAGGCGGTGCTCCAGCATGGCCGCAGTCAAATGACTGAAACAAGTAAAAGAGTATATACACACATACACACACACACACACACAGAATATATATATGCACACAGAGAAGTGGTAGGCAGGTGAACCAGAGGCAGACCTCGGTTTGTGTGGATGGATGGAGTGAGGAAAGCTTTGGTGGTTAGAGGTGCTGGAGTGAGTGAGGCAAGAGAGTTTATTAATGATAAGAAAGCTTGGAGAGTGTTTATGGATGGATGAGTGAACTGATGTCGCTCAAAGGGGTATGGAACCAGCATGATGTGGTGGGGGTAAACCAACATATGCTGACGGACCCCGCTGCTGATATCGGGAGTTGTGTTCTTATGCCTTGACCTGAACATAGGGCAGGGCTTGCCTCTTTGAGTAGGAAAATGAATGGAATGCCTGGTGTATGTCTTGTTGTGGATACCCCCTCCTATGGGGAATAGGCCTTTGTAAGTAAAAAAATAAATAAATACATATATACATATATATGCGCAGGAGTGGCTGTGTGGTAAGTAGCTTGCTAACCAACCACATTGTTCCAGGTTCAGTCCCACTGCGTGGCATCTTGGGCAAGTATCTTCTGCTGTAGCCCCGGGCCGACCAATGCCTTGTGAGTGGATTTGGTAGACGGAAACTGAAAGAAGCCTGTCGTATATATGTATATATATGTATATGTGTGTATGTGTGTGTGTGTGTTTGTGTGTGTGTGTTTGTCCCCCTAGCATTGCTTGACAACCGATGCTGGTGTGTTTACGTCCCCGTCACTTAGCGGTTCGGCAAAAGAGACTGATAGAATAAGTACTGGGCTTACAAATAATAAGTTCCGGGGTCGATTTGCTCGACTAAAGGCGGTGCTCCAGCATGGCCGCAGTCAAATGACTGAAACAAGTAAAAGAGTAAAAAGAGAGATATACATACATGCATGTGTATGCACACACACACACATACACAAAATCACACACAAACAAACACAGATAAAACCATTCTCCATGTTCATATGCTTATATTGGAAATATTTTTTGCTTTATATTTTTTAATAGTCTTTTTCAAGAATTCATTTCTACTTCTTTCTAATTTGGGTTTTAAGTGTGTTTCTTTATACAACTAAGTGGGAAATAATAAGTATTCTAAAAATAAACAAGGAGTCTTCAACAAAGCTAAAAGCTTTCTTAATATGCTAAGCTATTCATAGAATAAAATAAGCCAGGATATACATTTTTTTTCCTTTACTTCTACTATGCATTAGCATGTCTGTTATATTTGTAGTTTCTCTTTGCTTTGTACTGAGTATCAAACTGAGCAGTGTTAGAAAATTTATAGTATCTGGTTCTTTACCGGATATTTAGAGTTCAATTTCCATCTGTTTTGAAACTTCCTCTCACTTTCTTAGTTGTTGTTTTTTAGTACCAAGGCTGTCTTGATTATGCTGATCATTGATCAAAGACATCTCAGCAGTGACTGTCATGTTGTAGGACTACATTGTCCATTGCCTTACTGTCACTTGTGCCAGTGTGCAGGTGGCACATAAAAAAAAAAAAACAATGTTTTCGTGGCCATTGCCAGTACCTTCTGACTGGCCCTCGTGCCGGTGGCACATAAAAAAAAACAACATTTGAGCGTGGTCGTTGCCAGTACCGCCTAACTGGCCCTCGTGCCGGTGGCACATAAAAGCACCCACTACACTTTCGGAGTGGTTGGCATTAGGAAGGGCATCCAGCTGTAGAAACTCTACCAGATCAAGATTGGAGCCTGGTGCAGCCATCTGGTTCACCAGTCATCAGTCAAATCATCCAACCTATGCTAGCATGGAAAGCGGACATTAAACGATGATGATGATGATGATGATAATGATGAATTATTTTAAAAAATAGCAAAGGAAGAAGTGAATTTAGTTTTAAAAATTCAAGTGTACATGATAATTTATAATAATCATCATCGTCATTGTCATCATCATCATCATCATCTGCAGCATAGTTGTTTATAGAGTTATCTCAATAGATTTTCTATTGATATTGTATTCACCAGTGTTTTGTATATGAACATGTCTATGCACACAATGTGACTGAAGATAGAAAAATAGGTAATAGGTGTATATACATATTTCAGGAATTCTTGTTCCTTCTTCAGAACCAAATAATGATGTTGTCAGAACCATCGTCGCTGGCATCATCATCATCATCATCATCACTCTCATTGTCACCATTGTTACCCATTAAACTCTTTGTGCGTTAGCTCTTTAGTATTCAGCTTATTCTTTTAAATGTAATTCTAATTTAGTTCCATTGTTTTCAGTTTATCATGCGCTATCTCAAAGCTTCAAGATTTCAATATGTAATGGTTTATTCTTAGAATGACATTGTAAGATAGGTGTGAGAAGCCAGATTTGACCAGTTTGAACATAAAGACAGGTATAATATTTGGATATTATACCAGATATGGCTGTTTTAAATGCTAAGGGTTAAGCTTGTCTCTATTCATTAAGGATGTTAACTCTTTTCAATTTGATACCCTTCCTTTTGTTTAGTACAATGATTTCCTCTGGGAGTCCCTGTACTATAATGGTAATCTTGGTGAGACTTGAACTTAGAAGGTACAGAATCAGACTAGTGACTATAATCTGTCTGTCTAATGTTCTAACAATGCTGTCATTCGGTCAATCGCTGCCCTGCATTGGTACTTTATTCATTGACCTGAAAAAAGGAAAAATAGAATTGCCCTTCGTGGAAATTGAGCTCACCGTGCAGAGATGTAGAACATATACCCATAAGATATTATCCAATGCTTTTATAACATTGACGTTTTGTACACTTAAGACAACAATGTCCATTAAATTCTTCTTTTTAAATATGTAGGTTGAGTTTTGAGAGGTATTTGACTGCTACTTCTTGCAGGTTGATCGACGATGTAGATACTTCCTTGTTGCCTTCTCACTCAATTGCTTGTTAAAATAAAGTGACTGAAATTTGCTGGTTTTATATTCAATTACCTACTTCCCAATCCCTTAAAGAAATCATGATCACTGTACATTGAAAATAAACAAATAAATGTATAAATAAATAAATAAGTAATGTCTTATATTGGCCCAAAGCCATGAATTTATAGTATGGTTGATTGAATCAATGATAGTATGTTATTGGAACTTATCAAACCCCAGAGGGAGGAAAAGCAAGGTGAATCCCAATGGTATTTGATTTAGAATATTATGATGAATTTCATCTGCTGCACTACAATATAAGTCAGTTCAATGCCTTGGAAATGAATGGACAATAAAGAAAAGAGATCGGTAATGTTTAAATACTGTTTGAATGGCACATGGAAAGGAAAATTCCTTCACATCAATTACACATGCTTCATTGTGTCTTATTGTATACATGCAACTCTATAATCCTGTACAGAAGATGTATGCAAATAGTTGTCATTTAACCAATTAAATGATGAATAAAAATCCTCCACTTTTGTCAATGATGAGATAATGATAATAACAATTATTACGGTAATGACAACAATAATAATGACAATAAGGAAGAGGAGGATAACGAGAAGGAGAATGCTAATGATGATGGATAGTCATGGGGAGCTTTAACATAAGCTCTAGCCACAAATCTTCGCATATTATGAGAGGGGTTGATTGAGAATACAAGAACCCCCACTAAACAGACCACTAGGCCATCATAGTATTTACCTCCACTCAGTAGTATACCACTGATATCCATTTTCAGCTGGGTGTACTGGAACAATTTGAAATTAAGGGGCAGATCCAAGAATCACACCCAGAAGAGCACCATCCAGAGCAGCTAACTGACTTCTGTGCAGGTGGCACGTAAAAAGCACCATTCTAGCATGATCATTACCAGTGTCGCCTTACTGGCACTTGTGCTGGTGGCACGGGAAAAACAACATTCAAGCGAGGTTGTTGCCAGTGCCACTGGACTGGCTCCTGTGCTGGTGGAACATAAAAAACACCATTTGGATGTGGCCGTTGCCAGTACCACCTGACTGGCTCTTGCGCTGGCGGCATGTAAAAGCACCCACTACACTCTCAGAGTGATTGGCGTTAGGAAGGACATCCAGCTGTAGAAACTCTTCCAGATCAGATTGGAGCCTGGCGCAGCCATCTGGTTCGTTAGTCCTCAGTCAAATCATCCAACCCATGTGAGCATGGAGAGCGGATGTTAAACGATGATGATGATAATGTGAAGACCATGGATCAACACCCTAACAATTAACTAGGCTATACACTTGCACCATAACACCCTAAACTATAAATATAATGGTTTCGAGGATTAGACCTTATGGAGACAAAGTGGCTGAGTTCCTTTCTAGTGTTGAGCTTCATGGAGGAAATGACCAAAACCTGTGACAATATGTTGTGCTTGAGAAGAAGACCCATAAAGCCGAGCAAAATCGCAGTCATGCCAGATATGGGTGTCACACAAATGGCATCCATGCCGGTGGCACGTAAAAGCACCCATTACACTCTTGGAGTGGTTGGCGTTAGGAAGGGCATCCAGTCATAGGAAGGGCATCCATGCCAAATCATACTGGAGCCTGGTGCAGCCTTTCAGCGTGCCAGCCCAGTCAAACCATTCAACCTATGCCAGCATGAACAATTGATGTTAAATGATGATGATAATGATGGTGATGATGATGATGATGATGATGATGATGATGATGATGATGATGATGATGATGATGATAATGGACTCAATACAACATTCACTGCAAATAAAATCTGAGAAATATTTTCCCAAGAAAAGTATTAAATGTTGATTTTTGGGAAATAACTTACAATTTAATTCATCAACTTCAGTAGCAGCATTTTACATCCACTATTTTATGCTGGCAGCGTTTCTTGTTTCCAACACTTTATGTTACCAAACATTTTTAGTCACTTTTTATGACATACAG